>NC_049214.1:34170457-34367957 GCF_013347855.1 Anguilla anguilla | reverse complement strand
GCACACGGTACTAACCTGACTCACCGGGACGTGCTAGACCTCAGTGCTTATGAACAGGGGGGTTATGCTGTATTCACTGCTGGAAAGAAAGGGGAGGGGAAACTGCCTGGACGTGCATAATACTCTTAAGGGCTCCAGAAGCATTGTGACCGCAGGGCCCTGTAGGTCCAAAGAGCGAGAGCCCCGACGTCTCAGACTCTCAGCCCGCTTTCACCGCACACTGCTCCAGCAGGCCCACCCCACCGGACCAATGACGCGCGCAGCTCGTTTCCCTAGCGACGGGCTGTTTAAGGGGGGATCCGCAAGAGCTGCATACTGGGGCAGTGAGGTGACTACTGTGAAAACTACCTTAGATCAGTGAACAAATCTGACCTCTGCTGGACAGGCCGTTCTGTTTATATATCGCGGGTGTCTTTGAGGTACGGTTTTATTTTGTACAGGCCATAGACTGCTACTGTGCGTACGGCTCTATTGCGAGTAGGGTTTCAGCAATAAGCGTTTCACTAGAACACCCTCTGACCTGTGAGCACAATGTGGTGCGAGACAGGGGATGTGGGATGTGTACGATCACAAAAATACAAACACAAACTTTTTTTTTTTTTTTGTACAGAAATGGAAGCTGGTGATATGGTGATAAAACCAGTTTTATATGGAGAAACGGCGACATGTTAGAATTTTTAGGAACTTGGCCGTTACTGCTGCCTACCGTTTTACCTGTTTATCAACTGGGGCTCTGCACACGGTTAAAAAATGGCCTGGAGGGCCATGGTGTCTGCTGGTCGTTGGTTTGTTAAATGATTGTTTTCTGTCGTTGATTGGCTAAAGAGCCCCCTCGTCTTCTCTACGAAGCCTGAATTGGCTGCTGATAGAAGGGGAACCACAGAAACCTGCAGACACTGCAGCCCTCTAGGACTGGAGTTAAACCTGCAGACACTGCGGCCCTCCAGCACTGGGACATGCGAGTTGAGTTTATTTTTATTCTGATTACTGTGTGAGGGGGTTTGTGAGGTGATGGAAACGTTTTTAAAGAGTTTTTGATATTGAATCAGCAGTCTGATTTTTTCAAAAGAACAAGGTGAGAGTTATGATTGAGGAAACTGACTGAGGACAGCAGGAGGATCGTCCCGTCTGGCCAATCAGAATGGAGCTCAGGCGGAACGGGGCTGTTAAAGAGCACGGATGGGCCCCACGGTCTGGCAGCGAATCCCGACCGTGCCGGTGCTGACTGTGGCCTGGGGGGGTTCAGTCGACCAAGATCTGTGTCTCATCCCTCTCTGGCGACCCCTGCTGGTTGATCGGGTGGCCACAGACTGCTTTCTGATACTGCACATGAAGTGTCATCCTCCATCTCAGGGCTGTTCCTGGAGATCTACCATCCTGCAGGTTTTCATTTCAACCCTGCTTTGGCACATCTGATTCTACTGATCGGCAGCTCAATGACATCTCTAGCTGTTGAATGAGTTGTGCTCTGCTAGGGTTGAAATGGAAAGGTACAGGATGGTAGATCTCCAGGAGCAGGGTTGGGCAGCCTTGCACCAACTCATAACCTGTGCACGCTTGATTTGCGGAGATTGGAGTCTGTGTGTGGCTGTGCATGATTGGGCAGTCCAAATTTGGGAGACAAAAAGAGACGCATAGAACAGGAAATGGAAACGCAGTCTGTTGGGGCTCCTTGTCGACGTGACGATGCAGCAAATCAAGGTTTTCTGCCAGGATTTTGTCTGACTAGCTGGCCATTTTAAAGAATAAACATATTTGTTTGGACTATGACTGTACGGACCATTTTCCTGTTTTTTTTCTGTGAGACGCTGGTATTGGTTCAAGACCAGAAAAGAGGGAACCCCAAGCAAGAACAGATCTCACTGTCAAGTCCAATCATCAGTCACATCCTATTCAGAGTCGGTCAAGAATTTAATATGATGAGCTATTTATGAAATGACACCGAAATGTGCTGCTTTTCTTTCTTTTTTTTAATGAAGCAAAAGTATTTCTTTTATTGAATTAATAAATAATTAACAAATCTTACTAATTCAATTGAAAATAAAACATTTTGTACATTACCCACTTTGTTTGGGTCGATTATCATGCTTTGTCCACAGAAGTCAGTCTGTCCCTGCACGTGCACCAAGTGCTCATTTTGAATTGGCTGAAAACGAGCTGTGCGTTTTCTATTCTCCTGTGAGGAACTGCAGCCCAGCACATTTTCACTGTGAGCAAAGGAAAGGCAAAGGAATCTGTACATCGGTTTTTGGACATACTGTAAGGTGAAACAAACCCCCCTTTAAATTGCTTGGAAATGCAGAGGAGAAAGATTGCTTACTTGTTATCCTGCATTTGACCAAACTAATGGGTACAAAGGGCATCATTGTTTGCGTCGGTGAACATTTTGTGTGATTCTTCAGCTAGACTGGGGAACAGGATGGCCTCTCCTATTTAACCTGCACCAGGACGAGACTGTCATGTTCCCTATCCTTCAGCTTGTACAGCTGATTACCAATGCCGCTTAACTCCCCCATTTAGTCAGTCTTCCAACAAACTGCACTTTCTGTTTCATTGTACCACTCTCTTTAACATTTAAGGAAGCCATTCCAGAGGATGGCGCAGTAAATGCTCATGTTATTTATTTGATATGTCTGGCTGCTTATGTCACAGAAAATATGCACCATAAAGGGCATTTTTTCCAACAGAGTATTTTCTCCAGGCAGGAGGAACTTGCTGCGGTGAGAGAAAGCAGAAATTGCAGAAGTTGCGCTGTATGCACAGGTATGCGGTTCGATGGTGTGGTGTGAAAGGCATGTGGCCACAACTCCAATAGACTAACTAGAGCATTGTTCTTCATTGGCCTGTGGGCTGAAGGTGGCTCACAGAGGCCCAAAGTGGTGGCCCGTGGGGGAATCCCCAACGCACACAAAGTCAAAAACTGCCGGGTTATTAGATTACTAGGTGGTCAGCTCATGCAGTGCTTCAGCCTTTCCTACTTCCTGGCTGACGGAGGAAAATGCTGTTCACGGAGGGCTGTCTCAGACTCTTTTGACACCAGATACATGGCTCCTATGTTCCTTCCTAATGGTTGCAGGTTCGATTCCCAGGTAGGACACTACCGCTGTGCCCTTGAGCAGGGTACGTGTTGGTACTGCATTGCTTCAGTATACATTCAGCTGTATGAATGGATACAATGTTAAAACAAGCAGTGTCGCTCTGGATCAGACATCTGCTAAATGCCCTTAATGTAGTATGAGTACAGAATGTCCATTGGCACAATATTGACTTTGGTCCTGCCCCTTGAATTAATTTTTAGATGATGCAACAAATGGGTGTGTCCACATATACAGCAGAATATTCACTACTTGTACATATTTTGATATTCATTATCCCCTTCCTGTTGTTTCTCCCTGCGTGATACTAGAAGGTTTTGTTTGTTTATTGCAGGGGTCCTCAATCTCAGCCTGAAACTTAGCCAGTGCGGGTTCAGTCTTTCATTCCAACCAAGCAGTAACTCGCATGATTCTACTAATCAACCACTAAAGTCTCTGCTAAGGACCTTGATTAGTAGAATCAGGTGTGTTACTGCTTGGTTAAGTCTGCACCCCCACTGGCCTTTTATGGATAAGATTGAGAACCTCTGGATCATGGCATTGTCCTTGATTGTTTTTAAAGCACAATCATTGTACCACATCACTATGGAGATGTGCAGTTTTATTAAACTTGATCAGTCAAGCAGTTCAAATTCACTACTGCGCTCACAGGTAGTAGTGCATCACCTGCAGTCTCTGAGTGAGATGTCCAGTTCCCTAACCCTTACACTTTTCTACTGTGGCTATCTGGTTCTTTAATGGCACCTGATCCTGGCAGCCTGCAGAGTTTTCTGAAGTTTTTTGTTGTTGATGTTTTCACCTTAAAATCAGCAACTAATTCAGACTCACGACACCTGACTCCAGGTAAGGTGAGTTAACAGCATAATCAGCTGCTTGAACTGATATGTGAACTGCTAAAATGAGTGATAAGATTTAGTTGCTGTTGCAAAGATGTTTTTTCAAGGAACAAACGTGTATGACCCAGAAATTTACTGAATTTATATATATTTTTTGACTTAATGGAAAGAGTCATAACTTCTTGAAGCACCAATGAGTCAAAGTCCATAAACTTTACTGATCCCCAGTAACTGTTTGCTTTTAACCTCAAACTAAGGTGTGTTCTGGATGACTTGATAACCCATGTTGATATTTTATTTACCTACAGATATACAATCCCATTTAACTCAAACAAAATCTTTACATTTAAAAAACTTTTTGCAACAGCCTTCTGTGACTTCTGCATTTTCACATATTTCTGTGGAATTAATTCCACTCTTCGTTATTGTACATTTCCATTTGTAATGGAAATGTAAATACACAGATAATTTGCATCAGCTCTGTACATTTCTGCATCCAAGGAACAAACTAAAATGAAAAATGTTTCCTTGTGAATTTATTAAAAGTGGTCAATTTCCTGTCCTTTTCTCTAAATGGCTTTACTTTCCAAGACACACTTAAGTTTGTTGTGTTGGGTGCCTAGTTTTTAGAATAGAGAAAATGAGAGGGAGACTGTGTGTATTGATGCAGGCTCATCATTCATGGTCCATAAAATATATACTGACACAAAGTGGTCTGTTCTGTTTGACCCGATCATCAGTCTATGCCCGTTTCTCTCTCTCCTGCCCAAACATCAAAGGAAAATCCTTAGGCACTCATAAAGAAATCTTATGAAGATTAGTCCGGTCTCGCCTCTCCTGAAAGGTTTTATTACCTCTCTGAAGAAATACCAGAAAGCAAAACTATACAAAGTGTTAGGGCCCACCATGGCCCCAGCCTACCCCTGGGTCATTGTTGCCTTTTGGCTGTTGATGTTTCAGTGCCCTAAGCTTTGGATGAAGTCAGAAAGGGCAGTTGGTGACACTGAAGCTATGTAATGGGTCTTAATTTCCATGTGATCATACTCCGCTTCAGTGTTCAGGACTGCTGAGGGGAATGCTTAATTTTTAAGTCGAGTTTGAGTTGGAACAGCCGACACTGACCTAAGTTTCAATATATAATATAATAATTCATATATTGGATTTGAAAAAAGAGGACAGGGGTGGGCAGGTGTTATGAACATTGTACTCGGCTATTTGTTTATGTACAGTCTATGGATCGAGCAAAACCTATTTGTAAATTTTTTGAAATTTAGAAATCCCCTCCGGGGTGGATTTTTGGTCCCAAAAAAGAGGAAGCATCTGGGAAAAGGTGGGGAGGGGGGAAAAAAAGGACATCTGGTCAGCCAATTGTAATTAATGCTTTTTTTTAAACCTGAAATTTAAGATCAACAATTTCGCCCCCCTCACGCTCTGTCCAAACACACCTGATCATTGTGTTCAAATTTTAGGCCTGCTTGAAGAGAATGATAAATTATAATTATACTGGAAAATATTGTACTAGTAGTAGTAGTAGTAATAGTAATAACCAACTGCTGTTAGTTAACCAATAATAAATGATATAGAGTAAGAAAAGTGAATCACCAGGTAGAGTGTCAACTGTAGCTTTTGGCCTTTGTTTCAGTGTCCATTCAGACCAGCTGATATCTCCAAGCCCACAGCAATACCAACCATTGTAAATTCCTCTTAGAGTCCATTATATAAAAGCTTTGGGGTTGGAAGTGACCATATTTGACCCTTGACCCAGAAGAGAACGTGTCAAATCAGTCCTCCGGAGTGGAGTTGGAATGTGTTGCTTTTTCACTGGGGTGCCATTACATGTTAATTTACTGAGCAGTGGGTGCCAGGGAGCGGGTGTTGATTCTGTAGGGTACAAAAGCTTGCCCAAAGGAATCTCGCCTCCTCCATCAAACACGAAATGTACACAATGAAAACAGTGGCCTTCCTTAAACTCATCACATTTTATTTAAAAATCAAGTTTTACAAATGTATATAAAAAAGACTGTTCAGTTCTGGTAGTTTTGATTGTAAAATAAAATAACTACCAGTTTAGCCCGTTAGTAATGCTGAATTCCCATCTCTGTGCCAGCTAGGCTTTAAAAAAGAGTGGAATTCAGGCAAGTGTTGAAAGAAACCCCATAGTAAAAACGGAGAAATGAAACAACCTTAAGACAACCCAAGACTACTTTCGGTAGACTGACATATTCACATATATACAACATTCAACCTAAATTTACATATATGTTCATTTGTTTAATTGAAATAACATGTTAGTATGTAAAAACAACAATGACAGTTTGTAACTTGCATACACCAAAAAAGTACAAATTCAAAATATATCTTTAAAATGGTGAATAAATGTTTTCATGTTATCACAAATGAGAATATAAGCTACTATAGCTGAACTCTTTTGCCCCAGCTTCCAACACCTCATTCTCAAGCACCCAATAGAACCTCCTGACGTTCCATCCATACTGTGAGCATTACGTATTGTGGAATAAAATAGAAACTGCGTCTGTATTGCAAGGTATTGCTTCTGAAAAATGATGGAATGGGATGAACTGGAATTAAATAAAAAATATATGCTGTCTTCTGACTAACAGAGCCCAACCATAAATGACTCAATGTTTTAAAGCGACAAAAGCAAAAATGTCATTTCCTAATACAGGTTAGAGAAATATGGATCTTTAAAAAAATAACAAGACCATTGAGCCTAGTTAAAATTTCAACAATAAAGGGACAAAAGAGGCACCATCTTGAAGCCGGACTTCCTGAGTTTCAAAGCGTTTTCATCCAAAAAAATAAAAATAAAAGAGGAGCAATCCGGTGTGGTTGGGGGGTTAGGCAATCTACGATCTGTCAAACTCACTGACCCTCATCTTGATGTGGTTCAATTTGGCCTTCAGGTACTTGCACCTCTGTTTTTTCATCTTGTAATCTGGAGACTGTAGGACAGGAGAATGGAGTTGCATTTAATATACAACAGAGGCTTCTGTGATTAAAATGGTGTGTATGGGGCATCATGGGAGTTGTAGTACCAAGAAAAAAGACTTACCCTTTTTATGGCTTTCAGTCGGTCATATTCATCCATAGCATCCTGTTGACAAGAGCAAACAAAAATAATTATCTCTGAGCACAGAGAACGTTGCGACTGAAACTAGGGGCAATAAGAGAAAACTCTTAATATTTTCCTTAGCAATAATAGAATTAGCTTCATGAAATAACTAGTGGGAGTAGTAATCGAACAGTCATGTTAGTTGTTGCTGCCAAGAGTTCTGCCAATAGTGTCCTTGAAAGTTCTAAATGAAATGCACCCAATTCCATACAATTACTAAATAGATCTCTTATCGGTGGATTAATTAATGAGCCTGGATCTTGGAAACAAGGGGCGCCTTATTTTAGCCAATCAAGTAAACAAAAAGCAGAAACAAAAAAACCTGCATGACACCAGGATGGGAATTTGAGACACACAGGTGACCAACTTTCCCAGGTTTGTTAGTTTCGTGCCCCCCCCCCCCCCCCCCTGCGCATGCTGTGCGCAGTCAGCAGAGATGGAACCGGTCTGGTTTCCAGGGAAACGCTCACCAGGTACTGCGGGCTGCCCTCCTCCATGTCGTCCAGCTCCCGGTCCACCGCCGACAGGTCCTTGTTGATGCTGTCCAGCTCCGCCTGGAGGGCCTTGTACTCCTGGTGGTCTTTGTCAAACTCGTGCTTGTAGTCATTCCTGTCCTTCTCAGCGTAGATGGGTGGGAACTCGCTAGAACACACAGATGGATGGATAGATGAAACAAACTATATGCATTTAAATGCCAGCCAGGGGCACATATATATATATATATATAAGACAAACTTGAGACAAGTGTCGGGTTGGACATACTATTTGGATTAGAGCCCCTACAATGCTGCTCTCCTTTATTGATGGGGATTTGGTGTTCAGACCTTCTTCCCCTCGATAGTGACACAAAGCAATGACGCAGACAGCTCAGAATGTGAAACTGATCCAATGCTGTTAGGTCCTTTTAACAAAGACTTTATACGGTTCATTTTCATACCATCGGAATAAAGAAGTGAACTTTCCCCTTTCTCAGTGTAGTTCACCTACTTACCTAGTTCATCTAACAATGGTCAAATAATAGGTGCCCTTCAAAGCCGTTCAGTCCATTTGAATCATTCATACCTCCACGTTCTCCCAATTCTCCTTTACCACCCCTTTCCTTCTCCATAATTACTGTCCCATCTGTTATTAAGGCCACGTCCACTTCTGCTACATTCAATCCCAAAACAAACCCCCCCCTCTCCCCCAGGAGCTCCTTTGGTCTTAGTCCCGCCTCCTCCTTACCCCAGGTAGCCATAGCGACCCTCGGGCTAGCGGTCTTACCGGTCGAAGTCGTTGTCGTCCAGCTCGTCGCCCGTGCTGTAGTCCGTCTCGTAGTCCTGTCCATCGGCAGCGCGGGGCCTTCGGGCCCGCCTCTTTTTCGGCTTGGCCACGGAGCTGGCCGGTTCCGAGCCGCTGCTGAATGGCATGCTCTGCAGGGGCACCTCCTCCGCGGGCAGTCTGCAGGGGGGGGGAGGGACAAAAAGGACTGTCATCACACTGGAGCCAACGCCCATGACCTTTCACCTCTGACCGGTACAATCAAACTAATGCTTTCACCACTTTCAGACCAACTGCTACCATATTTCTGAAGGGGACGAGCTGAAAGTTCCATAAAGTTATATTTATTTATATTTTATTTATGTACAATTACGTTCCAGTTTTATATCTTGGTTCATTTTATACAGCAGACAATTTTCATATTTTCTTGTTTTGTTGGCATATGTGTAAGCTCTATGGTAAGCCTCATCATCAAATTACAGCATAAGAAGCCACAGGTACATGCATTAAAAACTGCACTTTCCCTCCAATGAAACTCAGTCTCATTTCAATTTTGATTCAACTCAAGTGCAAAATATCAAGACTGCCTGTACTGCTAAATTTCAACATAAATGTCCAGCCAAAAACATGTAATTCACAGAAAAAAATCATTTGAGACACCCTCCCATCTAATTACAAACAATAATGCCATAAGCCTATACCAAGCTGCATTTGTGCTCAATGATCATAATTGTTTTCAGCTCATGGCACCGAAAAAGCGAACACTGGCACATACATGTATATTCGATGCTTGTATCGGGACTACCTTTAATTGCACCTACACCTCATACCTATTTTTGTTTTCACAGAGCAAAATAACATGCTTGAGGTTTGTCACCACCATGGCCCCCGACTGCGTAAATGACATCGGTATGAGTTTTGAAATACCCTTTCTTATAAATAAGTGTGTCAAACAACCACTGGTACCCGGGAACAAGGGCCCTAGCATCTTGCATAACCAAATTCCAGCGTGTCCTTAAGGAAATTGGGTAACTGTAAACATCTCGTTCTGAAATGAGACCTAACAAACTGTGACTCTGCGTACACAATCCAGCCATTCCACAGCTTTGACTGTCAAGCAAAGGTGTCCCCGAAGTGAAGTTTAAATTAACTACTGTTCCGATGGAAAGTCCCAGATGGTTCCAGGAGGCGTGCATGAAAAGGCCGCAAAAAAACATTCGGTTATGTTCTGGTTTGTCTACACGTTTTAACGAATCAAGAATTTGTTAATAAATTTGTGACAACTTGGCCCGTTCCACCAAAATCTATTTCACCACGACAAGTCGACAAACTGCAAAAATTTGCACAGAACGCAATATCATTCCCCCCCTGCCCATTTTCCAGTCCTATTTTTGACATGCTCAGTAAGCTACTCAAGTAGAAATACCAGCCGATCCAGTAGCAGGGTCACATGACCGGTTTCACCCTAAGGGACAGACCAGTATGGAGAACAATGAGAGAAACACTCAGCCTGTGCTGGATGTTTACACGAGACACACGTACTCTTCTCTCAGGACAGGCAAAATAGGGGAAGGTCATACGTGACCTGCCGTACGTACACTGTGTGCTGGGGAAATGCCTCTTTTTCCTTTTTTTTTTTCCTCTTTTCTTTAAAGCACCGCTAAGCTTTGTAGCTGAAGTTCCCAATCTGAGATTTGGAGGTGGTGGCGCGCACGCCCAGCCCTATGAACGCTGGTACATGTTTCAGCTTGCACCCTGGCCCGCGGTGCAGGGCTGCAGCGTTAAAAACAGCACAGCGACACCCGCGGCTGTCTCATACGTGCTCTTCGACAGGAGGGCCGTGTGCACAACATGCAGATCTCAAGAAGTATGTGGGAAAACCTGCTCTGATTCTGCAGCGAGGCAGGCTGCTGATTGGTCGGCTGCAGAGTGCGGTCTGCGAATCTAAACCCCAAGGCAGGAAGCAGGCACAGTAGAAACAGTCCCACGGAGGAACAGAATGCTGGTGTTCAGCTCTAATTCTGTTATCCGGTTCACCGATACGCAAAACCAATTCATCATTATTGTTTGCAGGGAAAAAGCAATCATTGCCCGCCGTCTGAAAAATTTCATGAAACACGTACAGGCATTTCTCAGTACGTGTACTGAAATTTGAAGCCACTTTCTGAATTAGCCGAGTTGAAATGACCCCAAACTGACCCAAGAGATAGGTGGCGAGAAACACATAAATTGATACGCCCCCGCCCCCCCCTCCATTTTCCACAAAGAAAGTTTGGATGCACAGCTGGGGAAGCCCCACTTACTCTGGGGTGTAGGGCGGCTTGGCGTAGTCTGTGCTGTTGTCGTCCAGGTAGCTCCGCGAGCCCGCCAGCTTCACGGGGTACTCGCTCAGTCCTCCTCCGGGCGCCCCGGACACGTTGTTTACCTGGGGGGGCGGAACACAGTGAGGGACCATGTCACCATGGCGACAGCACAAAGCAAGGAGGATCCTGCTCAGTTGGGGTTCATCATCATTTCCAGTGGAGGGAATTGCCTGATCTACAAGCGTTTCCCCTCTCCTCAAGACAGCAGCCTGTCAGAGAGCCATTACCCACAATCCATTGGTATCAGTGCGGAGCCTTACCAAGTGGCAGTGAGAAGCAGTTTAGGATACTTTGTATGAGTCTCCCCTACAATTGGACCCACAGTTTTCCAAACTCAGGGCAGATGTTAACCAACAGATCACTGAAACAGTGGTCAGTTGTGTGCCAACTACATCTCTATTTGGTAAGAGTCAATCTCTGGTTGGAAAACAAGCTACAAATTATTTGTGTACCAAAAAAATAAAAACTACAGGCGCACATGCATAAATAGAAAGGAATGAGCTTGCCCCTGCTATCTCAGAGTTGTAGTAGTTGTAACTTGTCATGCAATATCTCCTTAAAGATTAAACAAGAATCAGTTAATGTCAGTATTTTGATACTGTGAGTCTTAAGCTTTTTTTACAAACTGGTAAACAGCATTTACATTTTTTGTGGTCAATGATTATGTTTTTGTAATGCGAGTGCTCCTTTTTTCAATGCCAACCAAGGCCATTTTTAACTTTTCTGTGTGGGAGTACAAACTAAAAGAGCCAGACCATGGCTCAGTACATAGGGTGGCCAACTCTCAAACCCACATATGAAACCCTCTGTGTGTGTGTGTGTGTGTGGGACAGGGGACAAGGGGGGCGGTTAGATTCCTATCCGTGACACTTTTTGTACTGTGTACCTGTTCACCTTAAAAATAAAAAAATAAATAGAGCCCTCTCAAACTGGCGGAACCGATCCCAAATCATCTTCTACTGCCCTCCACCCCACAGCACTGTTACTGTGGGCCACAAAGCACAGATGTCTCAGTGTCGGCTTGCTTTTTGCATAATCTGGGTAGTAAACAGGCTACGGGGAACCTAAAGCCTGCTTAAACCTGTTCTACAACTTTTCCCAATTCCCTCGGGCAATCTCACGTACTGCAGCCATTATCTCACGCTGAGATACACCGGCTCTCTGTGTGGAAACTTTGAAGATCCCAGTGACAGATTGCCAGACTGGAAGAATCGCTTTCATGACGATTTACAACCAGCAGCACGAATTTTAAAAACCGTCAAATTTCGCTCAATGTTTGTGCTCAATGTGCATGTCAGCCTTTGACTACACCAAGCAGTGAAATGAAATGGAGAACAACATTCCATGACTGAAACACTGATATTCTGTACTCATACTCTAGCAATAGAGAATTTCATAACTAAATGCTGTTCCTTGGTTTAGGGGATTTGAAAATAAATCCAGAACTAATAGATCAACACTTGAGCTCAATAAACACTTTTAGTATTTCTGCATATTCATCACAGACCACGACTGGGAGTAAAAGTCTTTGGACTGAACTCAACCATGCGCATAATGTATTCTTACGGTGTCAAAGAATGGCGGAAGTGAAACCGTTCCCGCTAAGCCACGCCCAGAAACTGGGCATGAAACTGCCCCCTCCCCCTCCCCCTCCCGTTCCCCGCACGTGCTTAAGATTCCGCAAACATGTCAGCCTGTTCCTGTCGCAACACAAGGACGGGGCTTCTGTTCTGCCACAGCACAGGTGCGGACGCAAGGACAGGCTTCCCTTACAGACTCCCGGCCTCACCGCGCAAAATCACCTGCATAAGCAGATGCTCTTTCCCTCCCACCCCCATGACATTCAAATAAAATAATTATAGATTTTCTTCAGTTATCATTTTTTTAAAAATGATGTTTAGGAAGCTGGGCTTGTAAGACAGAGATTGCAAATTCAGTTCCAGAGTGGGGCATTGCTCTCGCACCCTTGAGCAAAATACTTCATTTTAACTACTTCAGTAAATATCTAGCTGTATAAATAGTAAAAGATTTTGAGATGCTCTGGATTATAGCATCTGCAGAATGTAAAAGGAAAATGGTGGCCAGTGGTCTGTGGCATTGAAGAAGGCTCACTCACCCACTCCTCAATGCCTTCCGGCTGGGGCTCGCCCACTATTTTCACACGTTCCCACAGGATGTTCTCCTTTCCATGGTTCCCGATCTTCTGACGCGTCTTCACAGCGAAGACCAAAATGATGATCAATCCAGCGGCCACCAGGAACCCAAACACGATGGCAATAGCCTAAGGGGGGGCGGGGGGGGGGGTCAAATCGCAGGTGAAGGAGGAAGAAAATCAAACCCAGGGATCATGGTCAGTCCACCAGATCACAATGTCTTCCCTTCGGCCAACGTGGGAGGGGAAAGACAATGATGCCTGGCCTTGGTTTAACATGACTGTAAAGTCCAACACACAAATTGCAATTTAAAGGAAGGAACAACCTGTTCTTTGAAAAAAGAATTAACTAATGAACTTGGCATCCGTTTATTTTAGAATGCCATACATGGGCAAGGTGTAGGAAACTTAGACTCTTCTCAAATCTGAAACTGTTTCTTTTTTTTTATTTTTATTTTTTTATCTCAATTGGAATTAACCCCATCTAGAACAGGGATATCAAACTTAAGTCCTGGAAGGCTATAGTCTGTATCTTTTTTTTGTAGTTTCCTTTCTATAGTAGCCAACAAGAAACCAGGAGAGGATTCTTGATCCAACGACTTAAAAACCAGCAGACACAGTAACCCTCCAGCATTTCAGTTTGAGATCTCTGATGTAGAACATTATTAATAAGCACTTCCCATGTGAAAACACAAATAGTTAGTCAATGCAAAAGAGGTGAATTGTGGTTAGGATTAAAAACAAGTCAATAATATCTGCTGGATCTTTATAGGACCGGTATTAAATGAATGGAAACAGGCTTCCCCCCCGTAACCCTGACTTGTTGTGGAGCGCTGACTGACCTCCTGGGGCTCCACCACGCAGTAGTGGTACAGGTACTGGTTCATTAAGACTCCCGAGACCTGCGGTTGCTGGTACTGGGCACACAGGCCCTGGAGCTGAAGGCTGTAGGACGAGCCGGTCTGAGCCATGGGGTTGACGGCCACCAGGTAGACGATGGTGGCTATAATCATGAGGAAGGCCAAGATGGCGCTGATGATGATGATGGCCAGGTAGAAGCGCCGCGACCTGGCTCTCTTCTGCCGCGACACCAGCAGGATGAAGATCACCATCACGGCGATGAAGCAGATGGCCGCCATGGCGATCATGAAGCCCTTCCCCTTCCTGGGATCGTTGTAGTTGCCGCCGATCGAGCCGTAGCCGTAGGCGTTCCCCCCGCCGTAGCCCCCTCCGTACCCTCCGAAGCTTCCGCCCGCTCCATACCCGCCCCCGTACCCGCCCCCGCCCCCGTAGCTGTCCCCATACCCCCCTCCGTACCCCCCTCCGTACCCCCCTCCGATTCCGCCACCGAAGCCCGACAGGCCGTACTGGGTGTCCCAGGCCAGGGTGGAGGCCACGCAGGCGAAGATGGCCACGCAGAGGATGATGATGATGACCGCCACGATTTTGATCACTCCGGGCGGGGACGTCCAGCGGTAGTAGTGCAGGAACTCGTCGTCGGGGTAGTAGGAGTAGGCCGGCTGGGGCGGGACGTCCCCCACATAGAGATCCCTGCTTCCATGCCTATGCACGGGGGGGTTGGGGGAGTTGAGGGAGGAGAAAGATAGGAAGACGGCTGATTAGAGGGGCATTCTTTAAGGACATTCAATTAATTCATTGGAAAAATAAATCACCATCAAATATATCCCCCCACTCCGCCCCCCAAATCATTCACTGAATTTCCAATTAATTCCCTAAATGGCGTGAACTGAAATGGAACGAACGCAAACTCTGGTTTCTCACTACGATGACAAAGCCTTCCTGGGCCTGCTCAGTATCTTCACCATACATAAAGAGAGCATGACATGCCAGTGAAGGCAGTGTAGTGCTTTACTTTTCAAATGTGGGGGCGCACATAAGAGAACACAGGTACAGTAACAGCAAAGAGCTGGGGAGAAGAAAAAATAATACATAAATAAACTTACAATTCATTGTCATAAGGAGGCGGGCTCCCATTTGGTTTTGAAGACATTTCTCAAATCTGGATATTCTCACGTCCAATCTTATTGTACGGGGTGCACTCTCACAGCAGAATTCTGTTTAATACACAAACAAGAAATTGTGTCAAGCTTCCAGTTTGTTGACATAACAAGAATATGCAAGAAATACGCAACATTATTTTGCCCCAGTGCTTGCTATGTAGGTGAAATAGATGGAAAATACATCTAATCTTGAAAAGGTAAGCCATTTCTGAGTCTTAACATTAGACAATGCAATGGCTTTAATCCATATGCTGGCAAGTATGTAATATGTATGTAGTATGTATTAATTCAGGTGATTGCAAATGGGACAGATAACCAAACGGTTATTAAAACAGACCAGTCTGCATTTAGCGCAGTTATCGCATGGCTGTTTCTGATGACCCACATGTACTATAAGTTCGGCCTATTTCATGAAACGGACACAAGAGATACGATTCAACTGAGTAAGGTGTGGCACCTGCTTATTTGACAAGTGATTATGCAAGCGTGTATAGATTTATTTCTTGACTCAATTACGTAACCAATCCCCAAACAAATAATACAACACAGTGTCTGTTATACTGGTCGTGTTTTTATAGACTTGGAAAATAGTTTAGCTACATTTGCAGACCACACGTGCCACTCCACGCTACTGTTCTCATTTACGCTGGCTTAATTGAGGTAGCAGTAAGTCGTTTTAACGAAAAGGGAATATGAAGTATTTCACTTAACTGAAGAGCAAGTGTATTTCCTGACCATTTGCTCAAATGTAGCCGCTCTAAAAAACCTTTGTTGTTCTATGCGTGGAAGGTAAACACACAGTGTTTGTTCTGCGAGGCGTCGTTTCAGTCGACTGGTGCATGGATCAACTCATAGGCCTAATGACAAGCAATTTCTGAACAGAAACCTCGTGTAAAGACTAAATCTAAGAGTTGCATGAAAAGTCCATACAATGCAGAAACTTCACCGTATTTAATAATCTAAAACTATACTTCCAATAACGTGGTAAACGATATGAGCGTGCTTTGAGTACTATTGGCTATTAACTTCATTCATTTAAAGAAAAATAAGTAAACCAATGGCCTATTCCACACCAAGAATACGAGCCGATCTACTTATCTACGTATTCGTGTTCTCTAAATTGATATGAACACTCATACTTAAGTGTTTTGGGGGTATGCTTGCGACTACTTCAACGTGAAAGTGAAATAAGTTTATTATGCGTTTTATTATTGTAGTGATTATTATTATTATTGTACACACGTTTAGGGTTATATATAGAAAATGTTGTGGTATTTTGTTTAAGACTACCCGAGGCTCAATGTGCTATTGCTAAACGTACTCCGATCAAAATAAAACGCAGGCACGGATGTTTCCGCACCGCCCAACAACTAGGCAAGACGAATTTATGTAAATGCAAAACTTTTCGGTTTACATTCAATGCTAGGTTTGCGTATAAGTCCATGCCTATAGATGACAGTTTAAAAAGTCGTAACTGATTTGCTTAAACGTAGTTTATAAGTTCCTTCAGACACCAAACTGCTTGACAAAGCGCGAAAAAACACTTCTGCTGGTGATCCAGTTTCATTCAAGATCCATTTTCCCCCACAAAACTACGGAACCCTAAATAAATAATGTTAAATATATTTGCAGTTGGGTATTTGCTCCAGTCTTTATCGTAAACCATACTCAGCTACGACTTGGTGTAATAATTTAATCATAATAGTTTAAAGTAATAAAAACAAACTTACCTGTTCTACGCCTAGTCCCCGCTCTCTCTCTCTCTCCTTTATGATAAGTGGTATGTTGATAACGACAGGCGCACCTAAACCAGGTGAGCGCATCGTTTGGACTGTATGCCCCGCCCAGGGAGTGGCTTTCCCTTAGGTGTTGACAAGAAGGTATCGAGCACAGTTCTGTGGTATCGAGTTGCACCACTTCTTCGTTTGTTTTCTTATTTATGACAAGCCGGCGTTTTGCTACCACCTACTGTATGAGCGATAACCCTGAACAATCGCCGGAATAATTCAGCAATGTTGATGTTCGGCATATATTTCTTTACCACTGTTACTTGAGGTGAACAGTGGAAACGAAAAAATACATAATCCTAAACATGAAATACATAACGTGAGGACGAATCGCACGAGAGCCACTGATCCCGGAAGAACTGTAGCTTTGTTTCTTTTTATGCGCAAAAAAATATATTACCTATATAATATTAATATATTTACATGTTGTAATATCAAAACGGGTTAATTGCAGCGTGCCCATGTAGAGTTAAAACCTCAGATTGAAACTCTTAGACCACAGAAGTGCATTGAACGTGGAACAACTATGCAAATCTGTGGAATAAGGATTAGCTGTTCCAGTAGTAATATAGTTTTGTGGTGTAGAGCGGCAGTTCCCAAACTCGGTCCTTGTCCCCCGCATCCCAGAAATTTAACAAGCTGTTATTCTTTATTAATTAGGTGCTTTTCCTGTTTAAATGGATTGTTTCCACTCATAAGCCACAGTATGTTAGAAATAGCTATCCATGCCATAAAGAATAACATTCCCATGTTGATATTGTGTTTATGTTATAGTGTAAACAATTGCATAAAAAGAGGTAAAACTTCAAATTAAAGAGTGAGGCCTATCAATAGACAAAGCAAACGAAAATGAGTTAAACCTACGTTGTGTTAATAAGTTTAAGGAAAAAATTATCAATGAAACTAAACACCTGTTCAACAACCGAATTAGTGGCCTATTGATTTACCTCTGTCTTTCATTTGATCAAAAAATAGTTGCCTCTTTTTAGGTAATTGTTTGCAGTGTAACACAATAAGCACAGTGTACCACAATATCAACTTCAGAATGTTATTTTTTGTGGCATGCAAACCTGCTTTAGACATAATATGGTTTAAGAGTAAACAATCCCTCTAAACATTCAAAGCACCTAATTAAGAAAAAATAGCTGCTTGTCAAAATTATCTGATTGTGATTGTGGTTGGAACAAAAACCAGCATACACGGGTGAGGGGGAGGGGGGTGGTCAGGACCAAGATTGGGAGCCACTGGTCTAGAGGTCAAAATCCCACCTCAGCACACTGCAATCGATCCCGGATGCTGACTGCTTATTCAAAATGGGCGCCAACATCAGGCAGTGGAAGAGAAATTCCGGAGTTAGAGTAGAATGGACCAGAGCAAAAAGGGATGGGCTGGCTGTTTATCTGCATGTAATTCAGTCCTCCCCACCAAGGAGGTCGATGGAACATGCTTTATATTTGCACCATGAAGGTATACAGATCATGTAGGTCAGGTTCTGTTCACTTTGAGGATTTTTTCATGAAATGAATTCCCAACACTTTTGTGAACGGACATAATTAAAAATGGAGCTAACCTCTAAACTGCTTTGTTATTCAAAGAGATTCAAACCTAAATGGATCGATCTATAGCTGCAATGATATGCCTCTGATATACTTCTGAAATGTGAGACATGTGTAGTTTCCAGTTTATACCACAAGAGGTCGCCATAATACACATCAAATCACATGAAAGATCCAGCGTAATCATTGTTTCTTGCGCAATACACAGTACACAACGTGTACTGACTTTCAAAATTATAAATATAAAAAAATGCCCTTTTGGCACAAAGTATGTCACTTCTGATTGCTAGACCACTAAATGGTTGTGCCTCTAATGATTGGTTAAAATGTAAATGTCATGTTGCTTGCCCAAGAAACAAGGTCTCCAAAAGAATAATACCAAGTCTTCATGCAGTCAGCAGTGTAAAAACTTTGTTGCTTTAAGAATAAACAAAATCATTTAAAATCTAAACTGAACAAAATAATCCCAATATAATATCATATGATGCATTTATTAATGGTGCAATACGGTATGTGTTGTCTCTTGGGTGGCAACTCTCTGATGAAGACACTTGAAAGAGCATTGATACATCCTGGGAAGTGCACTGAATCATCAAACCAACAGTAAAAACCAACAGTAACTATACCTATCAACCCATAAGATATGCCCATATAAAAATACTTAAAGTTTTGATCAATAAGGTATGTATCTATGAAATACTGGAAATCTGGCCAGTAAAAAAAAAAAAAAGAAAGAGTTGCATGTCTAGGTCAAGAGGGAAAGAAACCGTTGACCTTGAATGAATGGTAAGATATATTTTCACAAATTATGATAAATGTAAAATAATAAGTTGCAAGCTAAATTCTAAATTCTGGGATGAAAGGGGTGGTTTACAACTTGAACTGAAATTAAACTGAAACTTCTATGGATTGTTAAGTGAATGTACATATAGTAAGTTCCATGAGTCTGTAAAAGTCACGGCGGTGAGTCGAACGTGCAGGTTCTTCCTGTACAACATCCGGAGAATCCGGAGAATCCGCCCCTTCCTCACCACCTACGCAACCCAGCTCCTGGTTCAAGCGATGGTCCTGTCCCGCCTGGACTACCGCAACTCACTACTGGCTGGTCTGCCAGCATCCGCCATCAGACCCCTGCAGCTCATCCAGAATGCTGCAGCACGTCTGGTCTACAACCTCCCCAGACATTCCCATGTCACCCCCCTGCTCACTGACCTCCACTGGCTGCCTGTTATGGCTCGCATCAAATTTAAGACCTTGGTGCTTGTATACCAGGCAGCTAAGGGGTCAGCACCAGGGTACATCCAGAGGATCATCAGACCCTACACACCAGCCAGACCTCTCTGTTCTGCCACCTCTGGACGCTTGGCACCTCCCCCTCTTCGCGTCTGTACTTCCCGCTCCCGTCTGCTGTCTGTCCTGGCCCCTCGCTGGTGGAATGACCTCCCCGTGGCGGTCAGAACAGCAGAGAATCTTACCACCTTCAAACGCAGACTGAAGACTCATCTCTTCAGGCTGCACCTCTCCCCACCCCTCCCTAGCCTATAGTTTAGCTCACTGTACCTAGTGAGGATAATATGATTACGTTAGTGTATTTGGCAGGATTGTTGTTTTTGTCTGATTAGGCAAATGTGATAGTGCTAGTTTGTCCTTGGTAGGATTCTTACTTGCTGAACAGCTTACTCTACAGGGTTGGAGTCCTGATCGATGTGGTCACTTCTGGCACTACGATCCTTACTTCACTCTAGTGTTTCTTTTGCACCTCTACATCGTGAACCAATGCACTTGTTGTACGTTGCTCTGGATAAGAGCATCTGCTAAATGCCTGTAATGTAATGTAATGTAAAAGTGGTACTTATCGCTAACAATGTTTGCAATAAATAAAACTTATTTGGAAAAGAGAATCTTGTTACTACATTTGTCATTGCTAAATATAGCCATGCTAATGAAGGTAATAATAACAAGAAATGATAACAGATACCTTGTTTTTAACAGTATTTTTAGTTCTTTCTTTCTTTCTGCCGACTACAAAACTTGAACATGTAATGTTATCATTCAGACGTGTAATGTTATTATTTCTGCACATATTTTGCATAAAAAAGATGGTGGTTCTGGTGTTATCCTTTTTTAGTTAAGTATTGGGGACATCTTGAGCTTAAGCATGTGGAAGCTTTGAAATAGGGACATGTCTCTAAAATGGTTGACAGGTAAGTGAAAGCAACTTTTCCATTGACACTACCATACCCACATAGCTAGAAATATGAATATTCACAATAGAAAAATAGGAGGAAGTTATGTATGTTTTGAAGATCCGCATTTTTATTCAGGGGCGGATGTTAAACTTCAGCAATACATCAACAAAACTTAAAAATGCAGAACATTTGCATTTGCCTCAGAAACAAAGGGGGACAGTCTAGGAAACTATTTAAAAATCCTTTTTGATGAGTTTAATGGTGTAATGTTATTTTCCTTAAATATTTCTGTACTATTATTGCACAATACAAGCAATTAAATAATTCATTTCTGATTATAATTTGATTACAATGTTGTTGTTTTTTTTTCATATTTGGGAATAATCAAAAGGAATAAATTAGGCCCGATATGTATTATTGAAATGTGCTGTATTAACAGTGTGGTACTGTGTTTGATCTCAACTGTGGCTTCTCCAGTGAAAACATTTATTTTAAAGAGCACTGATGCATCCTGGGAACTGGACTGAATCTTCAAACCAACACACAGTCTTGTTTAAACTGCACCTGTCGGGACCCATAGGATGTATTAAGCAGAGTACAGAGCAGAGGCCTCCTGGCTGAGACATGTTACTCACTGTGTCAGCAAGCTTCCAGATTTCCAGGATTTCATAGGTATATGCTGTATAGGTCAATAAATAAGTTTAAATTGGTATTTTAGTATGGTTTTATTTATATAAGAATAAACGAACAAGGACATATACATAAGCAGAAGGATATAAATCTTGCACATGCTAATTTTATTCAGCACTGTTTTATTATTTTTGACCATGTAGCTTATAAAGAATTTGGGGAGCTTCAAGATAAATAAATTTAGCATATTATAATTTAAAAGCTTTAAAATAATTGTATTTAACCAACATACTCGCCTCACAGACAGACATGCACACACACAATTTTGTGCAAACAAAAATGACAAAGAGTATGTCTTAATACAGAGAATGTACTCCACTCATATGATACTGTTGTCGAAAAGTCTATCCTCAGGTCATACTTCTCTGGATGCGTTTGCAACACTTTACCAATAGGTGGAGATGTACAGACACGAAATTCATCAAGAAGGGGAAGGATTCTTATCTTCTGTAAATGACTGTAAATTAGAATGTTGAATTCTGAAGACATTCTAATGTCGTTTTTGTTCGTTTGTTTGTTCGTAAAGAAACCTTCACGCAAAATCTAGTAGGCTACATAATCTTACAAAATTGTTTGGAAGATTTTCTGAAAGAAATTCACTCTTTTTAATTTCTTGGGAAAGTGAATTATTTCACAGTACTTCTGACGCAAGTCCAAATGGCATTATCTGACAGTTCAACAGAATTTTAACGTGATTGACCAGCAATTGCTGTCTTTCATAACTAGCTTCCCTTGAGGATGAAACAACCCCACCTCAGTTCAACATAACTTCTTGTAATGATTAGTCAGAATTTACACGTTCATCGTCACTAGATTGCTACATTACGAGCGTGGAAATGTTCATAATTCAGGTGTGCTACTGCTGGTGTTATCCTAAATGATCGTGTCATGCAAATGGATTTATTAATATAAGTTTGTTAATAAGTGTGCAACGTTGAAAATACAGGTCGCATTACATCTTTTTAAATGTATTGTATCCTGAAGGTTCAGGTAAAGATTAATTGGTGTCAGTGATGACTTGAGTGTGCTCCTGAACTGTGCTCCACAATTTTAGGATTTATCAAATGGCTGTTAACGAATTCAGATAATGTGTTTCAGGGAGTGGCGCTGCGCTTACGAAATGCGCAACTTGTGATGTCCTGTTTCTCACCGCCCCTCGTCTACATCATAACTTTGTGTGCACAGGGTTGGCGAAGGGTGGAGTTTGTGAGCTGCCGTGAGGAACGAAGCAGGGAGGGAACGGGGAAAAAATCACAATCTGACATTAACCAGCAATTGGAACATCACTTTGAGCTGGGGAAAGGGATTTTTCTCCGGTATTAAAACTTTTTATAGGAAAAAACATCGTAGTTAGAAGAAATAAGAGGTGAGTTTTAAAACCATTTGTTTGCGCAAGTTCTGCTCAAAAGTTTTGCTTGCATTGGGTGTGAAGTTCCTTCTGATGTTTAACATTAAGCTGGACTACACCGAAAACGGCACTTAAACTTAAATTGAAACGCATGTAACCGTTTAACCATTAGCTCAAGACTACTATAAGAAAAACAATCGGTTTGTTGTCCATCGTCTTAGATGAATCTAAGTGGGGATATTCGTGTTTGCGCATATAACCAGTAACCCTAAAGTTCAGACTATTACCAGACAGGAAAAGCTATGCAGAAGTGTAGTCACTGCTTGGAGGTGGCAGTCAACTTTTTTATGCACTACTGTTCATAGAAACTGTGCTTGGGACGCGTAAACCGGACGAAAACGAAACGGATAATGCGTTGTTTCAGGGTGAATGTCAGTCAGCGATGACCCTGGTATGAGAGTAACACGTGAAATGTTGGGGAAAAGTTTGATTATAAATAATTGTAGCTATTTTATGTATAAACAAAGAGTAGTGTTTATCAGGGAAGTCAAATATTTTTCGTTTGTTTAACAAATATAATTTACAAGTCTACATGTAGTTCACTTGCCGTCATTTGTTGGCACTGCCTTACTGACCTAGTACTGTAAACCGAAATCTAGATTAGTAGCCTATGCTACCGCATGAAAGAACAGCTACCCTTCACATTACATGATGGCTAGACTGAGTGGGTGGGTGTCTGAGGGAAACAATGTATCTCGGGTAACTATAGTCAGCTGAACCTTTAACTTAGGCGTAAGTGTTGCGAAGTCTGTGAAACAAACAAACAGACACAAAACAATGGAACGCCTCCTAACAAACATCGAAAATATATTCAATGAAATCCTCTGTTTTTCTACGTTGTATCTCCGTAGGACTATGTGGTCCAGTTTCTCAAATTAAATTTCTTTGACATTGCATAACAATAGGCCCACATGTACACGGTTACAGGACCAATTCTCTGGCTGTCAGTGAAAACTATTTTTTTTAAACACTTTCCGGCTGCCGATATAAGCTGTGGTGTCTGGGCTAAATGTTAGTCGTTGTATATTAAACTTTGTTCTTTGAGGTAACGCATGGTCTGTAGTTTTTTTTCGCCTGTGCTTCGACTTGCACGCATAGAAAAGTATCGTGTGAGCTTGAAGTCGTCTAACAAGCTTGGGAAATGCAGCCAGTGGGTGCGAAATTTGCGACGCACACCAGTCACGCTGTGACAAGGCGTGACAGGAAGCCAGCGGAAAAAAAATAATGTAGCCGCGGGCTACTTGTTTGATTGTGACTGTTCATGTTCTAAAGTAAAGTAGTTAAACGGTACATTTTCCGGTGTAGGCTAAAGAAAGGTGCTTTTGCAACGTGTATTATCACGGTTACATATGAAAACGCATCTCTTGGACAGGAACGTTGTCTGTGTGTAGAAAATTACGAAGAAATGTTGGAAGCTTTCAAAAGTGTTTGTTGCAGTTACATAGTTTGTATCACATGTCGGTGTGACACTACAAACAATGTTATTTTTAAACAAATGTTGCAGTTCTGCAAATATTTTGGGCCCCCTCACTCAAACATGCTTCAAAATCGGTAGAGTAGGCATCTTTGGAATTTTGAACTAATTCGAATGGTGTGAATCCAAAAGGCATTCCATTAAATGAGATTTTCTTCCGTCTCTGCAAAAAAAAAGCAGTTTTGTGTCTATCGTTAATAAGTGTGCCGAGCTAGCGTTTGAAATAAAATTGGAGAAAAGAAAATCACTGGAGTGTTTGAAATGTACACCCTGGGGAGAAGTTAACTTGGACATACCAAGCTTGAAAACATGTCTGTGCCTGCATCCAAATCCAGGCTCTGCACTGGCCTGTTTAAGTCTAAGTTTCCAGCGCATTTGGCTTTCTGTGCAAGTCGTCCTGACTCAAAGTTGTTCACACAGTTTTAGGTGGCATGTTTCAATGTGGGTATTTAAGGGATTATTGGGACCGGTTTGGATAAAGCTAGAGTCTTTGCTGGCTGGGAGGATATGGGTATCCCACAATGCTCTGCGAGGCACGTGGCTCGGGCCTGAACTAAATCGGGGTTCCGCGATGGTGGAAGGCGGAGGGTGAATCCAGAAGCCTGGATGCTTTGATAACCTCCTGTGGCCCTAACGGGGGCTGCTTGGGCTGAGGGGGAGATGGGATGGATTGGAACATGGCCAGGTGTTTCTGAAACACAGCCAGATATGTATGACCAAGGGCTCGCTCAGAGTTTTATGGCCTCGATGTTCCACACTGGGTTCCATTAACGTCTCACTGTAAGCCTGTCCCCTCATAAAACCCCTCAGGGACTCCTGACTCCTGTCCCCCCCCCCCCCCCCCCCCCCCCTCACAGCCCAGAATGAATGGTGGTCAGTTGGAGTCATAGGCTAGGAAATGGAACATTTGGAATGGGGGGGAAGAAGAGAAAAAATCATGCTTGGTAACTATACTAATACATGCATTCAGATCCATTGTCTTGTTTTGACTTGCATCAGACCATATATATAATCTACTCATAGTTCTGCACTGAAGCCGAGGTAACACTCTGCATTGACAGACTTCTACTCCCTGGAACCATTTTGAACAATCAAAAATTGTGGAAAAACCTGATGAAACAAGTATTCCATGAAGCATCGGTTGGAATGAAGGGAGTTTGAGGCCTTGGAATTTTGCTCAGGTATGCAGGTCCCCTTAGCTGACTGATCACCAGATTGTAATCGCTGGAGTGAATGTGCTGAGCAGCAGAACGCAGAAGGCTGGCCCCCAGTCTCCTGCCTTCCGTCAGGCCTGTTTGGCGGTGCGCGGTTCTGCACGCTCGAAACGTTGCGCGCTGCCGAGCGATTAATGACATCCGCGGTAACCTACATAACCGACGGGATTGTGGGATTGCCCTGCCTGGCCTGATGCGGGGGGTGAGGGGTCTGCTCTCGTCCCAACACAGCGGGCGGGGGGTGTGCCTATGGCCGCAGGCTTTTCCTGCGAGAGAGTTGTCCTCTTTTAGGCCGGCCGAAGAAGCGTTCAGTTCAATTAACATCTGACCACGATTCTCATTTATAAGCGGGAGCGTACTTTTGACACTGGTGCGCATTTGGGTGCTGGCTTTTTAAGGTGAAAAACTGGGGACAGAACATTGGGAGCGGAGTGTGAGGGTGGTGTTTTGCGTGCTGCCACTGGTTCAAATTCATTGGCTCTGCTTTGGCCCCGTTGTTAGAAATGCATTCTGCATACTGCCAGTACAGGGGTGGCGACCTGTCAGAACGAATCTGTTCTGGCGCGCTATCATGTTTATACGACAGCCTGAAATCGCAGATCCTGTTGATGCAATGCCTGGGCCAAAGAGATGGCTTTCTGTTGATCACTCTCTGTACCCCAAGGCTCCATCCATGGGTGAGTGCCAAAATTAATTAGAGCTGGAACGTTTAGATGTCAATAACCGCTTTGGTCGATCGTACAATGCGTATGCACACTTGCTTCCTGGCACATAAAAAACTTAATTGGGGAGCACCAGGATTTTGGACAGAAACAAACTGTATAAAGAATGAAATATGAATCATGGTGACTGTAGTGTCTCTTGTGACACGTGAACTCAAGTTATATGCGGTCACATGGTGCTGCCAACAGTTTGAGATAAAATGATGAGGAGGTGCTGGTACAGTTTGTGGATGTCCTCGAGGAACAATGAGACTCAAGGACCTAATACTTTCCAGTATCAGAAGAGGAGACGCTGACTCAGTTTTGCTGCTGCCTTGAGCCTTACACTGTGGTCCTATAATAACAACAGGTTAGAGCAGTGGTTCTCAACTCGGGCCAGAAAGGGCCGGTGTGGGTGCAGGCTTTTGTTCCAACCAAGCAGTTGCACATCTGATTCTACTAATCAAGGTCCTTAGTAAAGACTCCAAAGGTTGATTAGTAGAATGAGGTGTGTAACTGCTTGGTTGGAACAAAAGCCTGCACCCACACCTGCCCTTTCTGGCCCGAGTTGAGAACCACTGGGTTAGAGGTTTATTCACTTGTTCCAGAAAAAGCTCTGTAGCTAAATGAGTCTTGGTGTTTGTCCCCTCCTCTTGGACTTTATATATCAATATAAATCAATATCAATATATCAGTTATCCTTAGCAGAGCATACCTTCAACATTTACTGTAAACAAATTGCAAGTATGGTTTATTATACAAGCATTATTTTCTTTCCAGAACCACAGCTTTTGCAGTGAGAGTTTCTCAAATTTTTGTTCTGTTAATGCCTCTCACAGTTCAGGTCTACACAGGAAGCTGAGATGTCTGTTGATAAGACAGTGCCACAATGTTTTTTTATCTCAAACTCATCCTATGACGTGTGCCTTCATTGACCTAAATCTGCAGGTTGTCGTGGATTCAGTCAGATTCTTTTTAAATCGCAAGAAATATTAGCATCTGTACGAAGTTATTTGAAATTTTTGTGGACATTTTCAGCCAACTGTACAACAACAGTCATTATGTGACCAACAGTGCTGATATTATATAAAATTATATTATGTTATGCTGCAATATTGGAACACCACTGCTATTGGTAGTATTATGTCATTCTGTAATGTTGCAGTGCCAGTGCCTTCTAGGTGTCTTTTGTCTCTCAGTTATGAGGTGAAGGGGTCTGCATTATGCCACTGCTGGTGTTAATAACCAGTGAAAGTCAGCATGGGACTGGTCTGCACGCCAGGCACTCTCCTGCTAACAAGGTTGCTATTGAGGACACACTGTGCGGTATTGTGGTGGGGGCGTTGGGGGGGGGAGGGGGAGATGGGTGGGGAAATAAGGCTATCATTGTCCTCCCTGGAGATGGAGGGATGGGGGGGGGGGTCACGAGAGGAGAGGTAAACGCGCATTGCCCTGCGACACTCTCGTCCTCTCTGGCGAGGCTCCGCCCCCTTTCTTCGTCATTTGCGCGAAAAATTCCACGGCCGTGCAAATGAAGCCTGCCCCGCAGTTCCCACAATGCACCTCCACCGCTGGCTTCCAGGAGCTCTGGAGGGAAGGGTTGTTCGTGACTGAGACAAGATGGTCTTGAGCTGTTTTGGGATTTATAAGCTGATGTTTAGGCTACCTGCCAGGACCAGGTGATGTGATAACTGGCTTATTGGAGATGGGTACGGAGACCAGATTTACATTGACTTGTATTATCAGTCTGATGTATGGGTTTTTATTTCTTCAGAAAGTTATCAGTTCCTTAGAATATCTGCTTATTTGAATAAGCTCTTGCATACTAAATGTTTGAAAACTATCTTTTGTCTTCCGTTGAATAACTATACATAAAGCACGCATTTAGGAGTTTCTGGGTAGTCACATGTGCTTCATTTGAAATCGGACTATCTGAGTTCCATTTGTTTTGTCTGGCTTTAAATCTCGTGTGGGCACGCACTGCCCCGACTAAAATTTATTTGAGGTAGGCGGTCTTTTGTAAAAAGTTCTGCACTGTGTTCGGCTTCAAAGGCCACTTCCATGGAAACTGTTTTGATACAGTCATTGATAAAACATAAGGTTTCATTAAAATACCCTGTTTGCACATGTAGTTCATCCATCATCGGTGTCATTTTCCCCTTGTGACATGCTGCAACATTTCTAAGTGGGAGTCTCTAAAAGGCTGTAAATCATTGAATGGTTTCCTGATGAAGCGATGTACTGACTCCCAGAATTTGCGTAGCAAGAATACATTTGTGTCCATTTTTAATTATATTGCTAACATGTAAAAGTATACATGCACATTTTTCAAAACAAATTCTTGATATTTTCACTTTGATGTTGGGTGGAGCAATGAGATGTGTTAGTGGAGGCACGATACAGAAGTTGATTCTACAATTTATTGGGCTTTGCATCTGTATGCGTGTTATTTTTCCACCTTGTGGCCTAAGTGTGATTGTATTTCTGGCTTGAGTATTAAAAGCCCCAAAAGATACGATCAAAGAGAATTTGCATACCTGTTTATAAAATTGCTGTTGAATAACTGGTTACTAAGCAACTGACCAGATTCATGGAGAATATGTGTGGTCAAGTGTGATTGGCCCTTTTCTCTGCGGTATAAAATCTGTGGGATCATCATTTAATAAAGAAGTTGAGTCTGATTCATTTGAGGGGCAGTGAACAGTCATGGATATCCATCTTGAGTCATTGATATCCATCTTGCGTCATAGATATCCATCTTGCATCATAGATATCCAACTAGAGAGAGACCTGTCCTGGCAGGTCACCATGGATATCACCATAGATGTCTAGACCCCCACAGCAGCAGCTGGTCAGCGGCAGTTAGGTGTTATATTTAGGGCCGAATTCCTGTACAGCTGTCAAGTCCACCTTCGGTGGGGGAGGGGGGCGGAGTCAAGGCCTTGTGGTGTGGTCATCTTTAGGAGAGAAAGCTCTGCTGTCTGTAGGGAGGGGGGCGGAGTTCGAGGCCTTGTGGTGTGGTCATCTTTAGGAGAGAAAGCTCTGCTGTCTGTAGGGAGGGGGGCGGAGTTCGAGGCCTTGCGGTGTGGTCATCTTTAGGAGAGAAAGCTCTGCTGCTTGTGCAGACTTCCTTTCAGTCCGGGTCAGACCTGCTGTAATGAACCAGGCTTGATGATGCAATCATACAGTGGTTACTCTGGCTGGCTGAGGACAAGGCCATACTTAGGACAAATGTATTCAAAAAGGTGAATGGCGTCACTACTGTGCTAATCCTTAATTTTTCACTGTTCTTGTTTCTTTCCTTTATCCCCATCTAGCCAAGGTCCTGTAGTTACATATTCTTCCCTGCAAAATGTGCACGAGAGGAAGCTTGAGGACAACGGAATTGGAATTGGAGTATATTTCATATTTCTCCCTCATCTTAAGTTTTACGAACACCTGTCTTAAATGTGCAAGATTGAGGCAAACACAAGATGTGTAAAATCTAAATAATCCACTTAATATGCTTCAACACACTTCCCCCCCCCCCCCCATGACATTTATTAGTGTTCCCCGTGCCTGGCCTGGCATAGCCGCTAAATGAGAAATGTGAAACCTGCTTTGCTGCTGGGTAGAGGTTTGCATTCATTCTGTTCACAGGGTCACCGCTTTCTCTGCTCCAGATCACCTAGGGTAGCAGGTCCCAAAATTGAGACCCCCTTGTGGTGTGTGTGAACGATGTTGTATGTCACATGATACACACGAAAAAATAACTTGCTGTGCATAATATGCTTTCCATTTGACATTAACACTGGTCAAATTAAACACTGCACCTGTTATGGCATACTCACTGTTGTTTTGACACCTTGAAAGCATTTTACTTCCATATTTGAGCATATTTCAGGCTACTAGTTATTAAAGAGTAGGTTACAGGAAACGTATTTGCTGATTAAGTGGATTTTCAGCCTGTGGGAGTTTGTAAACTACTGGTGGAAACTCCAGAGCACCTCCATATAGTGACGGGACAATGAGATTTCAAAAATCCCATAATTGGTTGAACTACAGCAAGATGTACTTATTTCAGCCAATCAAAATGGATTTGACTAAGAAACTAGAATTCTGTGGAACAGCCAATCTTATTGGTTCTCATCATTGAGCACTCTCATTGGGCTCGTCCCATTCTGGGTTTCCTGAAGCCTCACCACAGATGCTTTAGTCTCCCCAATTACTTGGCTCCTGTGCTGCTTACATCACTCTCTGTTCTTAGCGCCGGAGATTCTGTCCGATAATGGGAGTTTCCAGGGTTGTATTACACTACACAAGTCCTTTGCCACGGTATTGTGCTTGGTCATGCCCCCTTCATGCATTTCAGATTTACTAAACTGGACTGTTTTGACCTCGGCAGTAGGGTGACAGAACTTTCTGTGTTCAGAATGTGTAGAGTATCTGGTTGGTGTATAGAGTCTGTAGCTCACTCTTTCACCACAGCCTGTCGTTCCAGAGCACACCTTTGATTCACGGGCACCCTTTGCCCATGCCTTTTTCTCACTGGTGCACATGGGCTTGCATGTGCTGTGTGCATATGAACCCCGTTATCTGCCCTGGGTCTCCCTTGGTAACAAGCAGGCTTCCCTGTCCCAAATTAAACTCTGATTGGACCGTTTCCAAGGTTCAAAGGCCAATGGTGCGCCAGGTTTAGCCTCTGTAGTAAAGTGACTCCTGTAGCATCATCACTATTACATCCACTGATACCTCCGTGTGATTTATGGATAAACACATGTGATTTATGGACTTAGATTCATTGTGTATATTTTTTCTTCACTCTTAACACAAGCATCTCCAGCTGTGTCATGATATTAACATAAAACTGTGGGAAACCACGATCACAATATGACAAAGTCAAATAAATTATTTTCTTCTAAGTTGGTAAACTGTACTGGAATGACGCATCTAAGATGAGGTTTTGAAACGTGGAGTGAGATGTTGACAGATGCAAACTATCTGTGGCTTTAAGGGTAATCTGAGTAGGCACACTGGCATGCAAATCTGTTTTCATGCAGAGTGACTATAAAGTAATTGTGAAGGTGCTCTGTGTGGAAAATTCATATTTAGACCTACTTCTTGGCATTTAACAGATGCCCTTATCCAGTGTAACTTACGAAGGTTACATTTTTCCCCATGTATTAATGTATTAATGTGGCTGGATATTTTACTGAAAGCTATTTATCTCTGTTCAAGGGTTCAGTAGCATTGGGATTTGAACCTGCAATCTCTCAGTTTTAAGCCCAGTTCCTAGACTGTTATACTCTACTGTGTTCAACTTCACAGTTTAATTGCAGTTGTAAACTTTACTAGTGATCATTTTTCCAAGTGGCTTGATGAACTGCACTGGAGTTATTTTATGTAAGTTTGGCTGCATTTGTTCTGTGGTATTCTAGGCAAAGAGCTGCACTTCCCTCATATGTAGCTATCCCAAAAATGAGCTACTCTTATCTACAGTGTGTATAACCCCCAACAGCCCTTTGTGTTCACTGACCTTGAACTGTAGACTAATGCCAGAGATGTCAAACGCCCAAAATATTGTTTTTATGACCGTGGATGCATGAAAATGAGTCCCTATGCTTGATCATGTTTGTTTTTCTTGAATGAGCAGTGGAGATTTTTTATAGATTATAGATCCCGGTATCTAGTAGTGTGTTTAGGCCCTGCATCTGCTGAAAACCATTTCTGCGGTGCATAATTACAGGGTAATAGTTATCATATTAACATGTAGTTGTTAAGTTCTTCTTTTTTCTTTTTATTTCACCGTCAGCACGTCACTGCCGTTGATAAGTGAGAGTATTGTAATGCAGGCAGAGACGGTGTCGTGATGGGATGGTCCTGGTCTGCTCGGTGCATGGTCTCCTCCTGGCTGTAGGTCACTGCCGCAGCGAAGCAGGTCAGACGTAGTCCTTGGGACGCCCATCCCGGAGTCCCGCTCTGGGTCTCCATGGAGATGCCCCTGGGGGCCTGAGGCTGATGAGATGAACAGGAGATGATGGTCTAGATTCACAGGGGAAGGGAGCCAGCTTCAGGGGTCCTGTTGTGTGATGCTTAAGCAGAGCCAGATATGAGTGTTTTAGGCTTGTAACGGTGTCAGAAGCGGAATTACATGAAATTGTCTGTACTGGTTATTGGTTTATTACATGCACGTGTATAAAGAAATAATTGAATTTATGGGGCTGCCAGGCAGCTTGGTCCATTGAAAATACTGCTTCTCAATGTGCTGTTGCAGCCCTTGGTTTTGCCCTGGATCCTGACCAGGCCAGCAGCAGGCTGCGGCTGCCCCACCCCTGGGATGGCATATTCGGATATAGGTGTTAATATTCTTCATGATCCCAATCCATTATGCCACAGTGGGTGTGGTATTCAATGCTCTTTTATGGTGTCAACAACAATTCTGACTAAGTATAAAATATAAATATAGTAATGATATTTTATATTTATATATATATATATATATATATGTGTAAAAATGGGGCAGTATATATATAATATATTTACGCACACACACACACACACACACACACACAGTATAATTTCAAGATACAAAATCTGCAGTTGCTTAAAAAGCACTGAAAAGTTAAAAACAGAAGACAGCGATTTGGCTCATGTCTGCAACCGCTTTGTGCATTGCCAAAGTCTTTCCTTCCTGAATTTAGCTTCTTCTTTCATGTCTAAGTGTGTCATTTTCTTTTTTCCACCACTTGCTATTCTCAGATATTAAAATACGAGAAAAAAAAAATGTCCTCGTCCAGCCCCCTGCCGTATCCGAGCACTCCTCCGATTTTCAGGGCTTGGTTTCGGCTGAAACGCCAGGCCCCCCTTTTCGCTGAAATGCTGTGGCCCCTAGTATGGTAAAGCCGAAAGTGAATCACCTCACGCTGAAAAGACTTGAGACGTTATTTACGTCTGCGTGAGTGAGTGTCCATCCTCCAGGTTTATACCCGTTTAGGAGATCTCGCCCAGCCGCTCTGCTGCGGGAGGTGCCGCAGAACGTCCCTCCGCCACTGTTGTTCTGGCAACCATATTTGGTCAAAGCAAATGCGCGCTGTTATTCTTCTGGCTAACGAAACCGTTTGCTTTGGAATCCGGTTGGATTCCTTCGGCGTGTCGATGATTTGCAATGCATAACACCGCTATCTGTTTCGATCGCCCCTGCATATTTTGGATGATTAATTGTCCACTTGCCGCTATGAAAACAATTTTTATTTTATTTATTTATTTTTTTTTTTTACAAACCTTTCAAGCTTATATTCTCAGTAAAGCAAACTGAGTACTGCCTTAGTGTAGCATAGTGGGTAAGGAACTGGGCTTCTAACCGAAAGGTCATTGGTTCGATTCCTGGGTAGGATACTGCCGCTGTACCCTTGAGCAAGTTACTTAACCTGCATTGCTTCAGCTGTACAAATTGATGCAATGTAAATGCTGTGTAAAAACTTGTGTAAGTCGCTCTGGGTAAGAGCGTCTACTAAATGCCTGTAATGTAATGCCTTAGTTCATCTAAACGTACTGGTGAATGCTGACATAGCCTAGTGTGTTTAAGCAGAAGTGGTTTGTTGGAGAAGCTCTTCTCCTCTCAGAAACAGACTACCCGAGGCCGTTACGCCTTTAGTTTGGCCCCGTCCTATGGGAGCATGTATTAACAAGCGTCTATAAAATTCAGATCTGTTCATGCCCGGAGCAAGCATCGCTCTCTTGATTTGTTAAACACAAATCAGCATATGTACTGCTTTATAAGAAGAATAACTGAAATCCAGAGCCTTTTCTGTGGGGAGAACCAGGTGACATTTGTCAAAGTAGAATATGAAATCCTTCATGAACTCTCTGCACGGTAATTCATATCAGTGGGTATATTGTTTGTCGTCTGATAATTCACTGTCTTACATACTTCACCTTCTCTCTATGTGAGTGGAATTTGCTATATTTGCAGCACTGGGTTAAAGCCCAGTCCCGTGGTCTGAGTATCCCTATGACGTGTCCTGGGCATCTTGTGCTGACTCATGCTCTGGCTCTGGATCTCGTTAAGTGCGTGCACCATTTCAGAGTCCCCGGAGAGCCCGTGACCTCACTCTCCAACAGCGTCAGTTTACATACAGTGGCTGTACTCAAGGTGAACAAATGCACATTCTTCCCCAGTTATTTACTTATTTGTTTTTTTTTGTGCCTTGCGCAAGGGACTCGGACATTGTTTGGCGCTTGACTCATGGCTAAGGCAGTAGCTGAAGTAGAGAGCCAGAGGATGCGGCCAGGGTTGCCGCGGTGACTGGCCCGTGGCCCAGGTGTATGCTTTTAAAGATGACGTTGCTGTGAAGGCCTGTTGTAGTGGATGAGTGTTCTCCCTGCCAGCTCTTCTGGCTATCAGTTCAAGCTTTCCCTTAGAAGGGCTTTACTGAGTACGAGACTCATTTCAAATATTTGGAGAGAAAAAAAGAAAGAGGAGAAAAAAAAAACGCTGATGTCCCTTTCCACGGCTGGAGCTTGTGCCGATGTTTCGCGACGTGCGGTATTTTTTATTAACGTGTCGATGAGATGGCGGTCAGCTGTGTGCACGAGCCGCGCCCGCTAGCACTGAATCGTGTTGCTGATCTGCACGTTGGAATGGAGTTGCACTGCCAGTGTCTTTTGGGTGTCTTGAGAAATGTGAGAATCTGTTCTCCGTCCATCCATTCATCAAATGACGACCTCCTCAGTCTTGTCCCAGTGCTATTAGCACAATTTATGGACAGTACTCTCTTCCTGGCCTTGATTTTGGGAATGTGTAATTACTGTATGCAACCTTGAACTGCTGTTGCTGTGTAATGGGAAATAGAGGACTGTGGGATTGATTCAGTGTATTTGCGATCGGCGTGTGAGGGCGTGGGATTCTGAAGAAAACGGAATTCTTTTTTTTGATGCGTCACATTTTAGAGTACGCAGATCTTAACCTGAATACAAGGCTTTTTTTTTCTCCCCAGTGCAGATTTTTTTGGACTGATAATGTATGATAATGTATTGATAATGTACAATGTATTGTAGACGCTTTAAGTCTGACTGCGCTTTTCTGAGCAGCTGCAGTCCCTTGTGTTGTAGCCTGCGGCGCTGGCTACAATGCACTGGCGCGACACCAGCTGTCTTCATGGAAATGTGGTTGTCAGCGTGAAGGATCATGGGCATCCGGATTGACTTCCTCTTTCGCAGCGAGCATGTAGTGAGGACTTTTATCACCAGACATATTTTCCCATGATGCATGGTGGGAGGTGGCCAGACGGGTGTCTGTTTCTCCAAAGCGGTATCAGTACCATCTTCTCATTGATGCTGTGGACACCTAATCACCGCAGGCTGCAGTTGCTGCACCGGAGGGGTGATTCTAGGAAAGAAAAAATGTGATTGGTCCACATCTTATCAGTAGGCTGGCGGTTGCAGAGGATGAATGTTTAGCAGCCGTACTGGTCTGGTTTGGAATTTTTCACGTTGTCTTGTGATTTCAGCTCCATGGGCCTTGACCTGGTTGACCCCTGTTTGGCAGGTTCACAGGCTGTTGTACGGGCAGCAGTATGGCAGTAATGTTCAGGGACCTGGGGTTGTAATTCAGAGGTTGCAGGTTCAAATCCTAGTGGATGGGGGGTGGGGGGGGAGGGGGGGGGGGACTGTCATTGTATCCTTGGGCAAAGTAGCTTAACCTGAATTGCTTCCGCAAATATCCCTCTGTATGCATTTGCATTAAAAATATGTAAGCTATGTATGTCTTTCTGGATGAAGGCACTAAATGTGAGTCTTTCTAAAGACCCTCCATTCTGAAGAGCATTCTCCAAATGGGATCTGACACGTGCCGAGCCATGACACCTCCGGCAGAGTGACAAAACTTCCAGAACAGATTCTGAGGGTTCCCCCTCGACAGAGGGGGAAAAAAAGTTTGGTTGTCCTTGCGGTTGCTCCATTTGGCCAACCACAACGGCCATCCCACATGTCAGAAGTGGGGAACTGAGCCCTACACAAAGATGTTAACAAGCTTGAGCATCTGTAGGGACTTGAGCATCTCCCCCAGGGAGAGTTGTACACAGCTGGGGGCTTTTAATTTTTTTACATAAATTGTTTTTTATTTTTCAAAAATGGCCTTCTGTAGAGAAAGTTCAGTTTCTCTCTGTCTCTCCCAGGGGATTGTGGGTAGGACCTCCCATAGGGAATGGTTATCCTTTTTTCCCAGGCTAAGATTAAAATAACACGGACATGGAGCTTGTCTTGGAGCAACCTGTCATTATTGTCGGTCAGAAGCTGACAAAAACAGAAACGATAAAAACGGGAACATTACCACCCCCCACACGCCCTGTTCTGGGGTTTTAGGGGATCAGTTGATCTGGGAAGCGTACCCTGTTTGTCACCATCTTAATGAATAGGCCTCTGTGCTTCTTCATACCCTGGGGGGCTCTTAACTGTGTAGCGCTTTGGGGTACAAATGTGACCGCCCTTTGTTTGGCATGGAGGTTCACTCCAAGGGACCAAAACGGCAAAGAATGACAACATTTCATGGTGTAATTGGATTAGCTGCAAAGTAGCTTCCATTCACACTCTGGGAGGGACCCCCCCCCCCATTTGTTATTTGTGGCACCTGTTGAGCTCAACACACAATGTCCATTTTGTATTATAAGAGACGATTCCTAACTGTTGTGAGGGTTTTGATCTTGACCTCCTCTTTGAAATGAGGTCATTAATCCAGGTGTCCAGTCCGTGGTGTCTGCTAGGTTTTTGGTGCATTTCAAAGTGCTCAATTTAAGTCGTTGATAGGCTAAAAATGTCCACACATTTGACCACAAAATGTCCGCATTGTTTCTGAATTGACTGCTGATTGAAAGAAAAATGGCAAAACCTGCGTCGCTGACTGACCGACCAAATGCTTTTCTGAATGAAGACCGACGTGCCACTGTAGGCTTATTAGCAGTTTTAGTTTGAATTATGAATGTAGTACCCATGGTTCAATGTAGCCGATTTATTGGTTGCACTCCGGAGGGTAATGTGACTCTGATTTGGAGAACTTCTTTTTTTCTCCCCCAGAACTAAAAACTGCACGAACTGCACCACTGGCCCAGTTGAGACTTTCCTTAGAAAGCCAGGTCATATTTTAAGGTGCGATGTTGAATTCCTTCCATTATAAAGGAAGGGTGTGTGGCGGCTCCAGATTTCTGTTGAAGCCTGCCTCTGACAGGGACATAAATCCAAAAACTGATGAGCCAGATCAACTTGTAGATTTCTTTTTTTTCTTCTTTTTTCCTCCATCACATCGATTGACATTTTTACGCCCCCCCCCCCCCCCCAAACATTCCTACATCCCCTTGGGGAGCAAATGAAATTACAAGGGCTTCAGGGGCTGAGAGTCCCTCCCTTTTCCCTGCCTCGAACTCTCTCTCCACAGAGAATGGCCGTGGAATTCGAGAGGAATGCGGTGTGGAATTCAGCCATGAAGCGTCTGGGCTGGGGCAGCCATGATGTGTCTCTAACCCAGGCTCATGTTCCTGTTCTGAATCCACCAAAGCTTAATTTAAGCACAGGACTGGGCTTTGGCAAGCCGCTCTGCTCAGAGGGAAAGCGAAGAAAGACTCCCAAAGCACCGCCTGCATTTTTTAAAAATCTCACGCTCTTTCTCTCTCTCTCTCATTAAGTGCACCTTATGGAACTGACACATTTTCAAAGCTGTGGTCTCTTAGCCAGTGGGGGGTTTCAAATGGGAAAGTTTGCAGGGAAAGAGGAAAGTCTTGGAGCATTTTGAAAAGGAACCCAACGGCATTGTACTAATGCTGAACGTGGCCAGCGGGAAGTAGATTGAGGCCATTACTCTTTATTAGTTTTTTGCTCCCAAGAGGAAGTTTTTTTTTTTTTGTTTTGTTTTGCTTTTCGTGATTCTGAATCGATATAGCCCAAGTAGTGATTTTGTGGAAATGCTGTAGTTTCCTGTGAGAGATTGCGCTCCATTAGGATAGCTTCCTGCCGTGCTGTTTTACCGCCATTTTGATTCCGTAACTGATGTCATAAAGGCCTGTGTGTTTCCGCGGTCCGAAACGTGGGTGCACTTTCGGGCCTCTCCGTTCGCTGAAAGCAACCTGAAGTTGTTACAGATAGAATCTTTGGTGCCAACTCCGGAATTTGGTGTTGAACCCGATGTGAATATTCTTTGACATTTGAGAACAATCTGCGCTCTGTTCCGTGATACGATCATTCTGAGCTTCAGTTTGTCTTTGACTTTGATGCGTGTTCCGCCTGGAGAGAATGCTAGCTGTTAGCCGCGTTTCGTTCTGTTCGCTCTTTTTAAAAAACTCTTTAGTTGTGCCGTTAATGCTTAAATGCTGTTTTTATATGGTAGATTTGGTGGTGGCCGACTTGTAAGCACGCAGTGAGCTCTTCAGAAAATCTGTGTATCCTTTCATGTTGGTGTGGTTCATGCACATTCACATATTTTTTCCGGGTTACTCCTCAAATTAATTGGATCTGTCGTGTTACGACTCCAACAGAATGGAGCACAGGATGCAATTTCAGCCAAACATAAGGTTGGAAAAGAAAAGTCCCCACGGTGGACTTTTTTCCTAATCTGACTGCAGTTAGTGTGTAGCTGGTTTTTTCTTTCATTTTTTAAAGATTTCACTCAAGCTGTAGCCCAGATTTCAGTCAAGCTATAGCCCAGCCCGCTGCTGAAATGCCTTGCATTCGATAATGGTGTGCGAGCGAAAGCATCCCATGTTAATGTGTCAAGAGAGATTAAAGCCTTGCGGTTTATTCTGCAGATTAGACTCCCAGCAGATGTTCCACGACTACTGCTTACATTCCCTTACATTCCCCAGTGGCTTATCCGTCAAAAACACCCCATGGTCTCCGGGATCCCTATAGCAATATAAAAGGGGGGGGGGGGGGGAGTGGTCAACTTGACATCAGTGTGTGGAAACTCACAGATGGACAGCAGTGTTTCTGTGTTAGAGGGCTCAACCCCCTCGGCCGACCCAAAGCACTGGGCAGTGCTCGATGTTTGGGGGTCACTCTGTGATTGGGGAGGGAACCCCAATGATTTCATTCAAAAAGCATGTTTGAACAGCAGTCATTTTCACACCTCCATCGGACCGAGCCACCTCTAAAACTTCCCAAGGCGAGTGATAAATGCCTGAGTGTTGTTGTCACTGTTGCGGCAGGTTGTGAAGACCCTCCATTTTTTTTCCTGCACTTCAGCAAGATGTCATTTTTACTGTCGTATGCAACTTGTCTTCCAAAATTATATTTGTCATGCAACTGTCAACCGCATTCTCCATTCTTTAAAGGAAGTGCTACAGCATTTTCAACCATACGGTCTATTTAAAAAAATGTATTAATCATCAAAACCCAGTACTGACCACACTTCCTGTATTTCTTAGCCCTTTAAGGTCAAAGATCGTTCTTGACTGAACATTCTAATGCTGATGTAACAATCGCTACTGGTATTTGAAAGCAATGGAGTTCTAGAACACCAAATTAGAATTTTGAAAATCATTCCAAAATTGTTACAAGAAGGGTACAGGTAATTCAAATGAAATGCCAGCCTATTATGTTTTGTACATATAAGGTGATTTTGTACTTCCCAGGCATTTCAATTTTTTAAAGAGACTTTGCTAATGGAAATGTGCAACTTTGTCTTGAGCTGAGCGTGTTGCTCTGACACAAAGAGATAACTTGAAACAAATATGCGGTTTTATTTCTTCTGTATTTTTGTCCGTTATCTGGGAATTGCCGGGCTGAGGCGCCTGTGCGGCGGTTTTGGTGACGGTTGCGATCGCCACGGTGACGGGTCACAGCTGGCGGGAGGAGATAGACCAGGCCCCTCGGCCCTCACAGACCGCTGTCCGTCAGCCGCCAAACTCAGGAAGTGATTCAGCAAGCGCAGGCTATTAGGGGAGCCGTTTAGGCTCATTCTCCCCTGAGCAAGACCCTGGGCTGTGCAGGGGAGGAAGAGTACGCGACAGCTGAGTGACACAAATCATCCGTCTGTCATTGGGCGTCAGCTACTGTCATCGGATTGGGCACTCGGGGTCTCGTTTTTATTATTATTATTTTTTAAGAATTCTTTTTGCAATTTTCCAGATCTGTGTCTGAAATATTTTAGAAGTATGACACTTGAAATACAGTTCCCAAAATGTAATATTTTATGTTATGCTCGACGCTGGTGTTCACATTATATTGGTGTTACTTGAGCCAGGGTCACCGTAGCGACGGCGGGGTCCGTGTCCTCAGGGCTGCCCGGTGGCGTGTTCTGCTGAGCGCTGACTCACAGCACAGTGACGCGGCCTCACGGTCTCACTGGCTGCTGACCACGCCCGTGCCTCCAACCCCGTGGCCTCACAGGCCAGTACGCAATCCTCCCCAGAGTCGGCCGGGGGGGGAGGTTTTAGTCAGCGGGGTTGAACCTCCTCGTTGCACAAGGGCGTCGACTCTTGTTGACCTGCTTTTGGGCAACTTCAGTCAGGCAGACAATTTGGCGGATATAAATTCTGATGTAAAGCAGGAAAGGGCAGTGCCTTCACACTAACTGAATTTGTTAGTAGTTTGAGATTTTAATCAAAATGTTTTTTGTTGATGTGCTAGGTTTCCAACGGGTCCTTTAATTCAGTAACTCAGGGTGTTAATTGGGCTTCACTGCCTCAGGAGTCAACATGTGCAGTGATCTGTGTGCAGCTCTTCACCTCCGTGATCTTCCAGAAGGCACAAGGGAAATGTCATTGTAAAATAAAGGGTTTTTATTGGAGTCACGCAATCACTGTATTTGTCAGAGTCTAAATTCCTTGGCAGCGTTAAAATTTGGGGACGGCCTTTTTACGGGTCTGTGTTCCAGCTAGTGACCCAGAAAATTGTTGTCTTTGTGGTCATCCCGAAATCTCGCACACATGCACATTGCGTCCCTGCACACAAAACACACACACACACACACACACACACACACACACACACATGCACTGTCGCCCAGAGATGTCAACATGGCCGGCACGTGGAGGCCGGTGTAATTCGCATAGGGCTGGCGGGTGACTGGCTGGTGTCCAGTTAGGGAGCGGTTGGGATGCGTCTGGAGAAAAATATTTGTGGTGGTCTGTTTGCCGCCGCCCAAGAAGTTTTGAGTTTGCAGCATTCTTATAAATGACTCACTTTTCCATGCATGAATCATGGGGCCTGGGAGGATTGGGGTTTGAGAACCTCCTTCTCTCCTCCCGCACTCTGCAGCCTCTATGGCAGGTGCACTGCAAACCGGCCCTCCAGGCCAGCAGTACTGCTGGTTTTCACTATTCCTCTCTAATCAGGGGCTGATTTAGGCCTGGGTCACCAGCTGAGCGGGGGGACCTCTGGCCCGGTCAGTGACATTAATCAATCAATTAAGTATCAGGTAGCAAAGAAGATCAGCAGCTCTACAGCACACGAGGGCCAGGTTTCAGTGCCTCTGCAGTGTTCATCGTCATAGGAGCGGGGTGGGGGGGGGGGTGGGGGGGCTTTCTGATTGGCCGGTTGGTTGGCTGTGGTTTCCTTCGCTCCTCTGTTGCAATTTTCCAAATAAACTGCAAGAGGAGGATTTTGAAATCCCAGTTTAGAATTAAAGTATCTCGAGTTGTTTTTTGAAAAAAAAAAAAAAAGGTTATACAGTGCGCTAAATGACCGTTGGATAAGGACTGTCTCATGCAGTGTCTGAAAGTGGGTGTCATGGGTTACGTGCAGATTTACTGGAGCACGCGACCGAGTGCGCGGCGTATCTGTGTCCCGCGTATTTGGCGAGCGACGAGACAAAGTGACGGATAGCCTTGCGTACTCCTTCGTGCCTCGGGTCTGTGTCGTTTAAGTACAGAGGGCTGGAACGGCTGTTCTATGTCCAGACCAGATATGGCGGCCAGATCTGTGCCAAGTTCTGCCTCAGAGTGCGAGCTCGAGATGGTGGAGTACTGGGAAACGGAGAGCTTTTTTTCGTGATAGTCACTCCGGCCCCAACCGGTCGTTAGCGACGCTCGTCTAGACTGCGAGATTTCCTTTCTGTCCGCGTAATTGATGGCAGCTTTGATCGCTTGCCGTGTCCTCTTTTTTTTCCTTGTGCCTCCGGACTCCTTCTCCCTATTCGTTAATGTCCTAATCTGATTTAATTTAGCCGATATATTTTCTGCTTATTTGGTTATTAATTATGATTTATTTATGATTTCCGCCACCGCCACTGCCACTGCAAGCATTATAAGCAGCAGTGCTGTTGTTGACCCTTGACATCGCTGGCGATTGCTCATCACCTCTGTGACAGCATTGACATTGTATACGCATAAAAAGACCAAAAAGTCAGCAGGATGAAGAACGGGGGCCAGCTGCGCACTGTAAGCGGAGTTACTCCTAATCAGCGGGCGCCTCAGCTTCGATTGTTCATTCACATATTTAAAAACGGCAAATTCGGCGATGTGGTGCGGCCCATTATTTCATGGTATTCTGGAAGATACTAGTCCAGATAAAAGCAAAGGAATGCGTGGCAGTGTGCTAATATGATGATGGCAGAAATGACTGCACTTGTTAAAAAGCTATATAAACAGGCTCTGAAATCAAACCTCGATGTCGGTTGCTTTCAAATGCTGCCAGGCATTGTATTTTTTTTCTTCTGAGGATCAAAGTCTGACAGATACCCACAGATAACACTCCACTGAACAGCCGTGAACTGTGAGGCCATGCATGCCTGGAGATATGTAAATATAAAATTTTGACCTGTTGGGCAAATACTGCCTTGCCTTGGTTGATTCCCAGTTTGTTTGGTCAGGAGTTGGTGGAGATGCAGATTGACCCATCATTCCTTGGACTGTGGTTGTGGTGGTCTGAAAATGTGACACCCGTTAAGGTTAGGCTTTACCCGTGGCTGTTAGGCTTTACTTTGCTGTGGTTACTCTTTGCATTTGATGCCACTGACACATTGGTTGCGGTGAGTGCTCTCAGTTTGGGGGCTGGTCTGGTGAGGCCATGTGGAGGTAGAACCCAACCACTCCTGGTTTAATGGTGGTAAGATATACGTTTGTGGAGGTAGAACCCAGCCCCTCCTGAAGATCAGGAACTGAACCAAGCAATGCGGCAGTGCTGGTTATCTCACCCTAAGCACTCTCCCCACACTCATTCCCTAACTCCTGCCCCCAACCAGCCCCCAGCCAGCCAGGTGAGAAAAGTAACCAGCTAGGGGTGTTGGTGGCAGGGATGCAAATTGTTCCAATGACATCATTTTTATGGCTTTGAGGGGGAAAAAAATTCTGAAAGTGCTGACTGGATTGCGCAGGTTAACATGTTCATCATGCTGTTCAGCTGTAGCCTAGAGCTAGACTTTTTCCCCCCTCGGTCCTGTGAAAACAGGTGTGCATGCGACCATTTAGGTGACAGCTGGCATTTGGGGAACTTGTTGCTCATGGTTCTCTAAAAGCTCTTCAGGGGTTCCAATTAGGTGTCCACAGTGTGTGGAAGTGTCCTGCTCCTCCTGCGACTCTGTGTCCCTGTGAGTCAGAAGAAGCAATAACATTGCGTGTTTTGGTGGAGAGCGTGGGCCTGCCTGCACCTTCCCAAACCAGGAGGTTTCAGGGATGAACACCACCACAGTTGGGCCTTCAAAATTGGGAGAAAATATTGGGTGAAATTAAAAAAAAAAAATAACAGTAAGTTAGGTGGGGGTTCTACTCTAGCTGTTTTCTGTCTACAGAAAGGAGTGAACTAGTCACGCTTTCAGAGGCACTGAACATTAAAGAGGAGATGGTGCATCCCAGTGGTTAGCTCAGTGCTGGCCTGCGTGAGCTGTTAATGGGGCTGCAGGCTATCATGAACACAGGCCAGGCTTGGAGGTAGGCCCCAGTTTTACGAGAAAGTGTATACTGTAATTAATGGGCCTTCCTCAGCTGCTGCAGCTAGTGGGTGAATTCCTGAGCACTTCTCTTTCTGTTTGGTGTGTGTGCATTTGCATGTCTGTGTGTGTGCGCACTTGCGTGTGTGTGTGTGTGTGTGTGTGTTTTGTGCGTTTGTGTGTGTTCTGGGTGTGTGTCTGTGTGTGTGTCTGTGTGTGTGTGTGTGTGTGTGTGTGTGTGTGTGTGTACGTGCGTGTGTGTGTCTGTGTGTGTGTGTGCTTGCGTGTGTGTGTGTCTGTGTGTGTGTGTGTGTGTGTGCGTGTCTGTGTGTGTGTGTGCTTGCGTGTGTGTGTGTCTGTGTGTGTGTGTACGTGCGTGTGTGTGTGTGTGTGTGTGTGTGTGTGTGTGTGTGTGCGTGTATGTGTGTGTGAGGCCTGTAGTTGAGGTACATCCCTGCAGCCCCCATGGCTTTCTGAGTGGAAAAAGCAACACTGCATCCTGCGTTGAGCACGTGCACATGCAGAGGATTTATGTGCTTCTGGCAGATTACTGTATGTGGCTCGGGAAAGCTGAGGTGCAGTAAGATGTATATTTTTTGGTAGAGGGTCAGGGTTCGGTTCTGATTTTGGATTTACTGCCGTGAAAATAATCATTTTGTCATATTCCCCTATTGCTGAAAATGATTTTGGAAGCTAGCTGTTTTTGCAGGACCATTTTAATCTGTTGGCAACATTTTACCCAAATGCCATCAAATGCTGCCATTGATGTTTGAGATATTGTTCAAGGGCGTGAGCAATTACTTTTGGACAGTTGCAAAGTAACACTGTTTGTCTGGTAACATGTTGCGTTGTTCATATTTCCTGTAAAGTCTTGCCTCCAAGACTACGAATCCCATGAGGCAGTGTGTACTGCTGAAGGGTCCGAATATAAGCAGAACGCATCCCTCAACAAGTGGGAGACAGAATGATTTGTGCTATACCCCAGGGCTGATGCTTGGACTCTGGGCCAGATACATCACAATATCACACAGTCACAATATCTGCAGCGGATTTACTGAGTGGCTGCAGTGGGTTTAAATGGCCATTAGAATGTGATTTGTGGTGCTTAGGTCTGCTGCTTTATAGTTTTGATGCGTAGTTCAGTCTGTTCATGGATACGTACACCTGAGAACAATGTGCTAAAATAGGGTGGATTTTGAAAATTAAATTTATGAATTCTGTTAAGACTCACACTATTGACTTGTTGCATGTGGCACTTTAAAATGTACCATTTGCAGGATCGAGTGAGTGCAGGAGTTGACTAGGAAATTGTTCAGAGGTCTGGTCTTAACCTCTAATGACGAGGTGTCGTTACTTTGGGAATCAGTCTGCTGGTGAGTGAGATAATTGGTTGGTCAGTTAAATGTACATGTATACTGCCATTTTTAGGGCAAGCAGTTGCAGCCAAAATATCGAAAGCATTATTGGCCGTGGTTTAACAATCTGAGATATATTTTATTATATTTCTGAAAAGGCAGAAGAAATTCTTTTTGTATGGCACGATGAGAGGACTGAGAGGCATTTAAATTAGCAAGTGCACTTGACTAAAATTATTTTTATCTGGACGCCACACATTTCCTGTGTTCTGTTTTTGAAATGCTCAGCTAAACCATGTGAGCTGTCAAGACACCAAATGTGATGATTTGTACAGTATGTTCATTCTGTATGTCCCTTGACAAACACTTGGCTGCCATCATGTCTAATTTCTTGTGACTTATGTTTTTAATTTTTCTGAGCTACATTCACTTGAGTTAAATGTATTGCACTTTAAGTAGTTTGGGGGAAAAGTTTAAAACCAGCTTCCTCTCACGCATTCTCTTTTCAAACTTGTTTATTTAGCTAAGCTTATCGGAAAGAAAAGCAGAACTGTTTAAATAAGGACACAGACGTCTGAAATCTCCTGAGTATGAGTGCCACTTGTGCTTTCTGCGTTTCAACTGCTGGACATAAGCTCTCTAATCAATGAAGGTTCTGAGGCCTAAAACAAGAACACCCTCATGGTGTAGTGTGTTTGATACAAGTTAAAAGACAATACATGCTAAAAGAAAAATAATTTTCAAAATCTTGCACTTTTGCTCTGCACAAACATTTGTGTGAGTAATTTGTTTTGTGGAAAGGTCTGGTTCAGTGTTTGCAACAGGACTGACATCAAGCAAATCATCATGTCTTTTAGCAGGAATTGTGTACATGTAACCCTCTCTGAAAGTACAAGCTTGCCATGCTGTTTGGTGGCTTGCAGTACATTGTAACTGAACTCCTCTGCTAAATCAAGAGAATATTGAGTTTTTGGATGGCATGTTGTGTAACTACAAACCAGAGAGAAAATCGATACAATACTGTGCGTTCAAACGCTGTGGTTTAGTTTGTTGCAGGTGTCTGGAACTCGTAGTCTAGTATTAGTCGGGATTATTTCACAGCTGCACCCTACGAAAGGCTGTTTGTGCGGGAGATTTTTTTTGGGACAAACGCTCGTGATTACCATGTTTTCCTCCTGCTCTGCTGCTTGCACCAATAGGATGGCAGCAGCTGCTCCTGAGGCGTCTGCGTTTTGTCAGAGGCTCGCGATGTTTCGTGCGAGTTGGGATTTGCCGTTTCTTGGTTTCTCCGCATGACTGTGTGATGACTGCCTGTTGGATGGCTGACAGCTGATAATCTTCCATTCATATAGCCCTTGAGTATAAAAGTTGATCATTCTGACGATCATGCATTATTATTATATCATTGTCATCTGGAAAACAGCTGTTGTCCATGTTGTCAATGACTTGTGTGCGGGAGGGACACTGTGACTGCGAGGGCTGATGTGGATTGAAGTCAGCCAGGGTTGCCTCAGGTCTCTGCTGCGTTAGCTTCTCCCAGCCCTGAGCCAGGCACCCACACGCTACCAGCTGTTGTCCGTGAGAAATTAGCCTCTACTTCAGTAAGTTCAGTCTCATCTGTTGTGCCCTTTGGCCTGTAGTGTGCAGAGTTGTCGCTGGCTCTCCTGTAGTACTGTGTGGACTGTGGGGTGTGACATTGTCACTGGCTATCCTGCAGTAGTACCTGACTTGTAGCATGTAAAGTAGTGACTGGCTTTCCTGTAGTACTTTGTGGCCTATTGGATGTAAAATAGTCTCAGGCTGTTTTGAAGTACTGTTTGACCTGTAGTGGGTGAAATAGCCACTGGCTCACAGGTGACTGTTTGTTCTGGATTGCACCTTGTATGGGTCCGGTGACAAAGTTGTGCCTTGAGACGCATAATTTGGGTTCTCAGATTTTAACGAGGGCATAAATGGGACAAAAGGTTTTGTAAGTTTTTATCCTTAAGATTTATGAATGAATGAATGTTGAGGGAGTTGTGAAGTTGCACTGAATCTTTCTAGCCGACTGTAGCAGTCAGGCCCGTTCTTATTGTGTAAAGATAAGACTGTATCTACCGGATTCCAGCTCATTGCGTTCTAGCAGCGCTCTTAGGTAATTGTTGTAAGACTGCAAGTCCCTCCCAGTTCTGTAGCTATAAATATAGAAGTCCCTTGGAGTTTGTTTAGATGTAAATAAAATTGCACGGGACTATTACTGCAGAGATGTTATCAAGGCCTTGGAATGCTTGAAATGTTCAGAGATATAGACATCAGATCTGGGAATGGGTTTCCGCTGGGGGGGTGGGGGTGGGGGAGTGGGTGGGGCGAGGGGGCTAACAGTGGCAGGGCAGGGGCGGGGCTAACAGTGACTAGGCAGGGGTGGGAAGTGGCCCGGGGGCTATTGTTGCCCTAATCATCGTGTCACAAGGTGTGTCTGTGTGTGTCTGTCTATGTGTATTGTGCGTGGCACTGCATGAATACATGTGTGTGCGTATGTGTGTTCACAAATGTGAGCACACGTGTATGTGTGCTTGTGCGTCAGTGTCTATGTGCGTCTGGGTGTCTATGTGTATCTACATGTGTCTGTCTGTGTGCGCATGTGTGTGTGCTTATATATGTGTGTGTGTGTGTGTGTGTGTGTATGTGAGTGGGGGGGGGTGGGTCAGGGGAAGGAGGGGGAGTGGAGGGTCATTATCCACAGACCCAAGGTTGACCCTGTATGCCATCTCTGTCCATGCTGATCTTTCCAGTCGGTGATTTAAAGTGCTGCCAAATTTAGCAGCTGACACGCCCACAAGCATGAGCGCAGTGCATGCAGCTGACACGCCCAAAGGTGCAGTGCATGCAGCTGACACGTCCAAAGGCGCAGTGCATGCAGCTGACACGCCCAAAGGCGCAGTGCATGCAGTTGACACGCCCAAAGGTGCAGTGCATGCAGCTGACACGCCCAAAGGTGCAGTGCATGCAGCTGACACACCCAAAGGCGCAGTGCATGCTGCTGACACGCCCACATGCACAAGTGCAGTGCATGCAGTTGACACGTCAACATGCACAATTGCAGTGCATGCAGCTGACACGCCCAAAGGCGCAGTGCATGCAGCTGACATGCCCACATGCACAAGTGCAGTGCATGCAGCTGACACGCCCAAAGGTGCAGTGCATGCAGCTGACACGCCCACATGCACAAGTGCAGTGCATGCAGCTGACACGCCCACATGCACAATTGCAGTGCATGCAGTTGACACGCCCAAAAGTGCAGTGCATGCAGCTGACACGCCCACACGCGCAGTACGTGCAGAACTTGTCTCAGCAGTGTAGAATACTGTGAAACTTGCCGGAAACTAAACTTCTCTCACCTTTTGTGCAAAGAAAGAAAAAAAGAACTTCCTTTCCTAATGTGCTGTAGCATTTGCTAAATGTCAGAACACTTGTCAAAAAAATATATTTTTTAAAATCCTTTGATAATTTTGAATTTATTTCAGAGGTCATAACCTGCAAGGCTTTTTAACAGTGTTTTGACACTTAATGCTTGAGTCACAGCAGTATTACTAATTTTCCACTGTCATTGATACTCCTGCTGGGACGTCCCCTAATAGGCATGAGATCAGGCTTTCTGACTGAGGACATCGCATATCAGACCCGTGGGATACTTATCAATCTGGCTTGGGCTGTTCTCTGTGAAAACAGCTTAGGATCGTTTCCATTAAAATTTAGCTAGTTCAGGAAATTAATTGAAATAAAATTCATGAATTTGCTTGGAGATTTTCATTGATTTAGTGAATTTTGTTTTGGCTGGTTTCCTAAATTGACTGAATTGAAATGGGATTGACTCTCAACTCTAGTGGACAGTGGCAACTGTTATCCCACGTCATGTGACCTCTGGACTGAAACAGGAGCGGAAACCCATACTTGATGTTGACTCGTATGTCCAGACTTTCTGGATGAACACCAGGAGATCATTTTAACGGGGCATATCCTCTTCGCATCCCATAATATGAAGGTTACCCGCAGCCCGGCAACCAACCCAGAGCGGTTATGGCAGTCCTTTTTGTTTGGGGCTTACGCAATCTGACAGAATTGCGCTCGACCCGTCCATTTAAGTCGTAGCCCCCTGCTCCCCCCCCCCCCCTCCAAAATAAACACTTTCTGGCAGGTTTCCTCCGCGGCGTAGTCGCGCGGCGCGCTGATTTGCCCCATTAGCGGCTTCCATGCCGCAGGGCTTCATTTGGCACAGGAGCTGTGGAGCACCCCAGCGCCTGCAGAGATACAGTTACCATCGCCCCCCCCCCCCTTACCCGTCCTGCTTCCTGTGACCGAGAGAGGAAGGCCTCTTACCGAACCACCCCCCCCCCTTTCAGCTTGGGTACTGTCACCCCTGACACAGGATCCCAGGAGTGAATGCTTTAACTTGGGCCGAACCCCTTGGGAAGGCTTGAGCTTCTGCAGAGTTGGCACTGTGACATCAGAAGGCTTGTGGCTGAAACGCGTCAGTTAGTGGACTAAAAGCCTTGCATTTTCTTTTCTTTCTTTTTTTTTTTTTTTTACTTTCCCCCACAGCCGTCAGGAAAAAAAGTTGAGTTGTTTCTGCTGCTACCTTGATAGGGGGGAAGTTCTTTAACTGCACCACAAAGATAATATTTCTGTCACTGTTCAAAATCTTACCTCAAAAAAAAAAAAAAAAAAAAAGTGGTCTTTGAGGTCAGTGGGGCACTTTGTTCACTGTGGTACAAGTGATAAACTCCCTTTAGGGACATTGAACTGTACGAGGTATTTCATATTTCCTTTTTGTAATTTGCTGTCCATCACCATGGTTTCCTTTGGACATGCATATAAGAAGCCCTGATGTTACATTTGAACATATAACTTAGCAGTAACCCATGTGGTGGTATGCTCTGTGTTGTTTCATATCTGTATCGGCTCAAAAATATCCCAGTATTTTTTTAAGCAAAGCTAAAAAAAAAAATGTAGCTACTATTAGGTCGTATCAAATAATAAGTTTTTTTTGGCTGATTAAAAAAATGTATTATGTCATTCTGCTAAAATGCCTGTATTTATTTGTTCTTTTAACAGTGCAAAAAAAAAAATGTTGTGTATTTGCCTGACTTAAGAGTCTCTGAGCTGATGTCGTGCATTTTCCAAAATGGGGAGTTTCATTGCTGTGCTGCTGTCACAGATCAATCCAAATTCAAATACTTTATTTAATCCCCAAAAGGTTCCATTCCAACAGCCAATCCTGGAATAATAAAATATTCTGTGGGTGAAGGACGTTCATGAGTTATATTAAAAAAGGCTCAGGGGAGCCACAGCATTAATCTCTGAGCTGTAAAAACAAGACTATCTATTCAGTGAGCATTTGCATGGTGGAAATAATTCTTTATTTAGTAACTGCAGTGAAAAGTTCAGGTTTAGTCTAACTCTTGCAGTCTTCATGAGTCCAAGAGTGCTGAAATATATTCTTGATGTTACCCTGCACAATTTACTGTACATTGCTCTGCCTTCGAAGCCAGTAGAAAATGCAATGCTTTGCAGGCTCTGACTGTAAAAGTGAGTCAGTTGTTAATTCCTCGCCCGGGTATTTAGGTTCACTTTCTAATTAGAATTCTCGGTTCTTGCTCTGACTCAATCCGGCGCCTGTTCTGTACGCGAAGCGGATTTTGACGGTTTTTACGCAGAGCTGGGGTCAGCAGACGTCCAGGTCATCCTGCAAGCGTTTCCTGTGAGGGGGTCTCACGAGGGTGGGAAATCCAAACTCCCTTTCTGCCCTCCATCCGTCCGGCTCGGGGACCCGCCGAGCACCTGCGCCGTTATGTCGTAGACAGGAAACAGGAAGTGACATTGGTATGGCATCTCACAGATTCTCCCGACCCACCAGATAATCAGCTCCGTGTTCTTAACGCTGAAAGTTCTGTTCCCCTGTGTTTGAAGCCAAAACATTCCAATTTAATGCTCTCGTGATCTCATGACTCTCACCCAATGCATGCTGGGATACGCTCCAGCACTCCCTGTAGTCCTGACCAGGATAAGCTGGTATAGATAATGGATGGATATATGGATGATCTCATGAATATTAATTACAGCGCATGGCCAAGCTCTATGGCAATGGCTGATCTGTAATGCAATATGCAGTAGCAGTGGAAACCCCTACAGTTAGGGGACAGAAGGAAAGTAGGTTGCGACTATCTGGTGAATCTTTAGAATCTGTGGTGCAGGGCTCTACAGTGCTCTCGTGTGTGGAGCATTTGCTCTTGACAATTAATGTGTGGTATCTGGAAAACTAATTTAGGTTCATCTACTAATTGGGATGCATGAGTGTGCTCCTAAATCTTTGAACTTTGGAGCACATGTGCTCCTTGGGGGTGGGGGAATGTTAGCGTAGAGCCCTGTGGTGGCCTGCCTCCTGTCTTATCTGGCGCTGAACTGTGCGTCTGCGGAGGGTGTCGAGCGGTGTTGCTAGGGAATGGCTTGTGCCAGACTGTGGTTTCGGCTGTTACTCAAAGCGAGGATGTTCTTTCTGAGAAGGTCTCTGGCTGGAAACGGCGATGATCCATGCACCGCCCTCGTACCTGCACATGTGCAGACCGCTCTCGCGTCCACCGTTTGACAGTTGTGACTGAATACGGAGTCACTCTGTATTCAGAACGCCTCTCAGTGTGACTCCGAATTTGGAAGGAACGCCCAGGGTTGCTGGATGGTACGGTCATAATGGTGTATTCGTAAGAAGCAGTGGGTTGCAGGTTCAAATCCAAGTTGGGGAAACAAACCTAACCCTTGACTCAACCAGAACTGCCCCAATGGACACCCAGCTGTCTAAACTGATAATAGTAAATGTTTAAAAAACATGCACCATGTCTGCTCAGTCAACATGCACCATGTATGCTCAGTCAACATGCACCATGCCTGCTCAGTCAACATGCACCATGCCTGCTCAGTCAACATGCATCATGCCTGCTCAGTCAACATGCACCATGCCTGCTCAGTCAACATGCACCATGCCTGCTCAGTCAACATGCATCATGCCTGCTCAGTCAACATGCATCATGTCTGCTCAGTCAACATGCACCATGATGTGCTCGTGTCACCAACGCCTAAACCGTTATGGCAGTCGAAAAAGGCGCTAAGAAAACGCAGCGATGCTGTCAGCGTTGTGTGAAAGCGCTCTTGCTCTCTACACGTTAGGGGAGAGGGGGGGCGGGGGGGAAGGCCGGCTGTAATTACGGCTCCCTTTGGACACTTCCTCTTCTCCGCTGGCTCGGGGTGGGTCACAGAGCACCCGCAGTGTACAAGCTCTACGTCTGAGCTCCAGCGGGATCTGCGCTCTGACGCGGCGAGGCCGACAGGAAGTGCGACCGAAGCGGCGGGGTAAGCGGTGAGCAGCGCCGAGCCAAACCGACGTTACTCTTACTCTGAACTTTAGACTGAAAAACGTTAGGGCCGTGCTGTTATTTCTGCTTGTGGCCGCTGCAAGCTGCCATACCAATGTCACTTCCTTTATGGCTGATTGTCATATGCCTGTATGTACATTTCTGACTGTGGGGGGCGATAAATGATTGGATTCCGGCGGGAAGTTATCCACATTTCAAGTGAACACAAAGCTCTCAAATAGTGTGACAGTTAGCTTTCTTGTGAGCATTTTCTGTGTTGTGTTCCACACGTAGAGTTGAATAAACCAGGAGTAAAAAGTAGCAAGCATGACTTTAAATATCACTCTTGATATGCAATCTTTGTGTTTTGTTTTTTATTTATGTTTTTTTTATAAACTGGACAAGCCCTCCCTTCCTTCTCCGCGAACTCTTAATTGCACAGGATGTGGAGACCCCGGCCGGGGGGGAGAGTCGCGCTCTCTCTCTCTCTCTGTGCTCTCTGTCTCTCTCCAGATGGCAAAAATTCCCTTTTATGGCATTCGAGAGCTGTTGAAACAGGAAATGACATCACCGCACGCCGAGGCGGAGCGCCGAAAGAGCGTAGCCGCTACTATTCGCTGGCATTCCAGGCCTGGTGACTCGCTGCTGGCCGGGAAAAGAGTCCCGCCACTTAAATCACCTCGACCCCAAACGAAAATAGCGCCGCGCTGCAATCGGAGATGTTATTTCATCTGCGATATATACCGGCTGATTGGCCCGAACCAAAATAAATAGTTTGCCTCTCACCGTTTCAGAGTTGTGCTGTGCGATGTAGGGAAAGTAAACAGGCAGGTCTCCAAACTTGCTTAAAAGCTGAGGAGGTAGTTTAAGGATAGGAGACTATCACTAGGAAGGACTCATTAAGCAGATGGGCCAGTGTGTGTGTGTCTGTGTTTGTGTACAGGGTTAGGGTTAGAATTCCTGTGTGTGTGTTGTTTTTATGCACACGTTTGTATTTGTGCACATGCTTGTGCACGCGTGTCTGGATCCGTGTGTATGTGTTTGTGCGTCACTCTCGGGGTCTGGTCGTACGCATATGGAGCCGGTTACGTAGACGCAGTCCCTCCCTGCCGGAACCAGCTGTGGAAGAATCTCCTCTAGCAGGCTGAGCTGGGGGGGGGGGGGGCGGTGATCCAGGCCAGGTTTCCCAGCATCCCTTCCAGCTCTGTGGAGTGCACACTTCGCACTATACAAAGTTTTCAGCCTTTATAAGGAGACTCTAGCATTGACTCACGCAGTGACTTTAGGCCCGTCTGTATTTGACTTTTCTTTTTTTTTTAAACATACTCACAGAATCTGCAGGAAATATCTTCAGCTGACAGGCCAGTGAGTCACTGAAGCATATTGATGGCAGCTTGCTATTTTACAGCTTCTGCAGGCGTAGCATGGTGTGAAAAATAGAGCCATTTGTAATGTTGACTGACTGACAGATGTTCGACAAATAATGGAAAATTGCTATTTAATTTCGGTTTAATTTCTGTTGACCTTAAATGGTCTTTCGTGGCAGAGAAATGTATGTGTGTATTTCAGGCAGCAATCGCAAAATAGAATTTAATATGTATATTTTTTCCAGTAATGCGAGACCTAGGCTTGCCTCTGGATGGTTACATTAAGTAAAAGGACATTTCAATCTGGAGAAACTTTTATTTATTTATTTGCTTATTAAAACAAAATCAGTTTCAGAGTGTTGCCATCTGTGTTCGGCTGTGGGTGATGTTGTGTGTGAATGAAACGCTCTGGGAGTAGCCTCGGTGCCCGTGCGTCCGATGCAAACGGGTGAGCGAGAACTTAAAGCGCGTCTGTCCTGCCGCTCTTCAAGCGGTCGTAGACCGTGGCCGTTTCACTGTCACAGCGAGTGTTAACAGCGTTCTGCTCAGAAGCAGGACTCGAGCTGCAGGATATACACTCGATCCAGAGCAGCAGCAGTGGTGCTGATGCCGATCGGGCCTCGGTGGGGGGGGGGGGGGGCGGGGGGGGTTTTGGGGGGGTGGGAACGCTACTGGTCTGCGACTCTCTTCAAACGGTGCATTTAACACGCTTGTGAGAGAATCCGAGCCACTGCTAGATAATGGCCCTGCGTTGGGGAAGATAAGTGGGGTCACGTCGTGAAGCATAGCTTGCGGGTTGAGGTGCGATTCTCCATTTAGTGCATTCACTGCCTAATCTTTACTTTTTGTTCCATTACTATGGGAACTTATGCGGGCGTGTGGGGGGGGGGCGCATGTGGGGGGGATTTATCTCTGATTGAAATGTGTTTGTAATGATCAACTTTTGGGGCACAAAGTTTTGCCATCGCTGAGCAGGTAGTGCGTTTCCCATTTCCAATAAGGTAATTGATGAAATATGATGTGTATGTCATATATGATTTAAACCTTAAAAAATGATTTAACCTGTGTGTTTTTCTCACTAGTACTTGCAGCCAAATCCTTTTGTTGTATAGGACAGTTTTTGCGTTGCGTATAAGACACGCGTGCACACGTAAACACGCACTCACAGGCACACACACATACTCGCACACACTCACACACTGTCTGCCTAGATTAACCATTGGAAAATTGGTGGCTGTGTTGCTCTATCAGTTTCTGCACACAAGGTTGGAGATCTGCCCAGCACACAGGCACAACAAGACTTATCATACTGTCTGCTGTTTGCAACGCTGAGTACTAATCAGCAATCTGCTAATAAAGAACATTCTGCTGTCTCAAACGTTACAGGTGAAAACTGAAACCCCTCGATTCACCACACCACATCAATACAATTTCTTATAATAGAGATTTTATCTGATGAAGACGGCAAAAATGTTGCATTCTTAACTTGAATAAGGCTTTTTTTTTTCTAGAAGAGTGATACGTCTCCTTTCAACTCTTCCTGGTGCAGTCTTTTTGTGGCAGAAGCTTGGCTTTACCTTCTTGCAGAACAAATTCTGCCAAATATATATCACAGTATATTCTTGCTGCGTAGTCATTCTCTTTAGTTTTACCACAACATTATCTCTTATGAACTGCACTGCCAGAACAGCACATTGCTAGTAGGCCTATATAATGTAACTGTCACTTCAAACTGCTGAAAAGGCACCACGTATATATGCATTCCAGTGCCGGGCAGTGCTTTCTGTGACCTGGAGTTAGCCAGACGTTTGTCTTTTCCAGTCCGGAGAGACTGAGGAGTAGATGGTCGTTTTGCGGGAATAATGAACCCTGCTGTCAGGATGAAGCACAGCCGCTTTTGAACAAGCGGTCGTACTGTTTCTCTGAAAAACAGCCTGCTCCCAGCTGGTGGCTAATACGAGCAGTATGAGTGCATGAGTGCTGTTATTGAAATGTGCGTGAATAATGCTTGTGGGCATGAAGCAAGTGTCTGGCTTTATCTAGCGTTCTTCTTTTTTATCTTGTTTTGTTCTTGTTCAGGTTCAGTGTGCTTGTATTGTGTAGGCCAAAACAAGAGCATGTCATATAAATAACTGATGAGTTGCGTATATCAGTAATGATCCTGTTCCTACAGAAATGCAAAGGTATTTTTTACATTACATTACATTTATTTGGCAGACGCTTTTATCCAAAGCCACGTACAATAAGTGCATACCAAAGGTCATTTGAACAACTATAAAACACTGGTCCGATAAGGTGCTATACTCATTTTGTAGTTATTCATAGCCATGAACACATTAAGGCCAGTTCACACAGTGAACATTACTCTGACCTAACCTATGCCACGTCAAACTAGGAGGCATTTTTTTAAATCCCGGGTTTTTGTGTATATGTGGCATTTAGTCGTCCTGACTCTAAGTGTTTAGGTTTTTCTTTTAGAAACTGCATTTGTTCAGATCACTGTATGAGATGTTTGGTCATGGCTGGAACAGTGCTCGTTTGGTCATGGCTGGAACAGTGCTCGTTTGGTCATGGCTGGAACAGTGCTCGTTTGGTTATGGCTGGAACAGTGCCTGTTTGGTCAGGATTGTAATCTTAAACATCTTTTATCCAGGAGTCCAGTGAGGAGACCCCCGAACGTGACATTACGCTGGGAGGACATCTCCCATTGACACAAGTTTCCATCAGGTATGGTTCCCTCTGCTCTATTCTAGTAATAATGATAATGATGATGATGATGTATTTTAGTTTTGACATGTTTTTCTGATTGAAAAATGAGTAGTGATTGCTTGCTAATTGCTCAGCGTCATATGTACCGCCTGAAAGTGAAAACCCAGAGAAAAAGCAGCAGGGCTGTCCTTGAAAGGCTCTGCATGTTTGCTTCCTGTTTGGTCAAAGTCCTAGTGTGACCCCGTTTGAGTGAAGTCCACAGAACTTTCTAGCGTGCGGATACAAAGCACAGGCAGGGGGAAAAAGCAGAGCGTGACATCACCGGATGGCTGGGAGAGCCGCAGGCCGTGATTGGCGATGGCGGCGGATTTAACCGGAGCGATCGGTGCGCACACAGGGTCGGTTATCTGTTTTCGGCAGGCTGAGCGGTACGCTGTCTTACAGGACGGGATGGCCAATGCACACCTGACCTCATCATTCCCACTAGCACGTGCAGTCCAGGGCTTTGGTGTCCTGAAGCTAATATTGTTCATTAATGTGCTCCTCTATGGCCCACTCGTTATGAACAGTTAGATTAAGAAACTAATAGGAAAAGCAAAATAAATATTTTAATGTCAAGAAAGCACAAGATTGACTTTAGTACAGCTGAGCGCGCTGCACGGCTATGACATTTGCCAGGTAAGTTGGTGCTCAGAGTGTGAAATCTGGACACAGTGTGCTAATCCAGTCCAGTTGGGTCCTGCTCTCCCACAGGGAGTTCACACTTAAGTGCTCTTTGTCTTCCACGTTTGAGGAGCTGATTGGCTGAGCGTTGAGTGCTTGGTGCAAAGTGGAGGCAAACAGCTGTCTCAAGCAAGAACCTGTGGAAACATGTCGGAAAACCAAAAAACCAGCACCGCCTTCCGTTCCGATCGGTGTCCCCTTCAACAACTGCCTGCCTTTTCTCTCGTTATGGGTGTTGAGTTGCTCATTTTGCAATATTTTGGACATGGGAAGGGCAGGACAGTGGAGTTTGTGGAAGGGTGGGGGAGGGGGGTGTCCTCTCATTGTTCCCTTGCTTTTGATTGGCCACTCCCCTGTGAGTTCCCCAAACACGTAACGTCCCTTCCTGTTCGGTGGAGAAATCCGTCACGCGAAGACATCACAAAAGCAGGCCCGGTCGAACAGCAAAGCAAAGGTCGCCGCGAGGACGCGCTGGGCGGCACGTTCTGGAACGTGTTTACTCTGGGCTTTTGAGTAATCCACTCTGACAGGGTACAGGATTTCCAAAAGGTGCTTTTAATCCTTTGATTAGGCTGAGAAAAGCATTTACACAGGGTGACAGGTGTCTGACTACTGTGAGACATGAACCAAATATCCGACATACATCCACATATGTGACTGTATAAGTCCACCGAAGGGTCATGCAGAATTCAGTCAAGGTCTGCTGAATAGTTTTTCTCCCACCCTTGCCTAAGCACCTCTCACTGTTACGACCAATCCTGACAAATATCGGCACAGTCCTCCCGTTCCATTTGCAGTGACACGATGACTTTATGTTCTGATCCAGAGTTTTCTCTCCTGAGATATTTTATGGTAAATCTCTCCATTTTTGTGTACAGTTACCCTTGAAAGGGGCTCGTTTGAACTCAGAATTTCCCTCTCCGTGTATCGCTGGACAGTCGGCTTCAGTGTCCAAGACATTGTTAAAATAATATGGCCGTGAGTGTGGCTCACTTGTTGGACTCATAACCTTACGGTACGGAGCCTGATCAGGCGAGCGCTCGGATGTGGGAGGAGCTCCGAAGCAGCCGTCAGGTTCGTCTTGCGATGAGTCACGGTCTCGTGTACGTGATCTCTCATGGGAAACAGGAAACCGTCTCGCACACTCTGACTTTGCAGATGCACTGTGAGTGTCTGGGTTGAGACCACACAATACCAGAGGAATTCATATTTTTAAAAATATTTTAAAGAATATTAAAATTCTTTTTACAAATATTTTAAAGAATACAAGCTGTTCTGAATGTGCTTTCATTCAGCATGCGCTGAGATCACCATAAATACCGAAAACATGGGGATTCACAGTGGGAATTTATAATGCATGTAATTGCAGTTTTATTTGTGAGAGCTGCTGCTAACAGGAATGCTAATGAACTGCGTCATATTGGGGAGCGATTATCCTCCTCCCTTATCCAGCGAACAAATTATCCAGCGTATCAGCTCCTTTGGCTCTTTTCTTCCTCTGCTTTTTACTTCAGTCCATGTTCCGGGTTTTACTCAGTGCAGTTGTCCAGCTAACTCAGTAATCCTGGGGGGGTATTTCACAAAGCAAGATTGCTGAGTTAGTTGGATATCTGCACTGAGTAAAAACCAGAACAGCTATTTTTACTTCAGTCCATGTTCCAGATTTGGACAACAATGCATATACAATTGGATTAATTTATGAGCATCGCAGCATGCACTGGGTCATGTGCGTAAATGCTGGACAAGCCTGGTTGCCGATAAGTGTGGCTTGCGTGGTTACAAGGGGAGACCTTTTGGGGAGCTTTTGGCTGGAGTTTCAGCCACTGAGCAGCTCAGTGCCCTGCTGTCGCACAATAACGTCGCATTAGGTGACATCAACATGGAGGTCAGAGAGAAAGACACGATCAGCAGTGGGCAGAGGCTCACACATTTCAGGACTCAGATGTCATTTCAGACTGAGATGTCCGGGCAGCAATGCAAAGCAAAAAGCCCTACAGGTGAGAAACTACAGGCCTGTCAGCTGCAAAGACGGTGGCAGCACCATTAAAAAATATTGTGGCCCAGCACCCTATTAAGCGACTCTGTGGTGAAGCCTTGCAGTTTATCTATTTATTTATTTTTTGCTCGCGGCTGTCCGATGGCATGATTGGACGTACAGGGCGCTGTCAGTGCCGTAGTGAAGCCATGGGCTGGGCTGGCAGTTGTTTACTGTGGCCTGGCTAACAGGCGTGTGGAGATCACCGCGTGTGGAGATCACCGCGTGTGGAGATCACCGCGTGTGAGGCGCGGGAAAGCGGAACGCCTTTTCAGCCTGCCGCCGAAGAGAGTAAAAATAGCGGCGACACGACACGGACGCCACCCCCAATCCCCCCCCCCCCCCCACACACCGTGTGCCTGCGAAACGGCCCTCGTGTCGGTCCGAAACAGCGCCCGTGTTCCGTTCTGGATTTTCCATTCCATTTCATTGGGGTTCGTGCTTTCTTGCGCTCTTTTTTCTCGGAACTTTGCGTTGTAAGAACGTTTTTGTGTGCCTGCTTTCGTCGAGAGCTTTCTGCAGGAGGGCGGACGCATTCACTGAGCGGGGCCTGAGGTCGCTGACCCCCCCCCCCCACCCCTCCCCCTGGAGCAGGATCCTTCCTTTTCCGGGCCGGCGCAAGGCCAGCGCTGGGCCTATTTATACCCCCCCCCCCCCCCCCCCCCCCTGCACAGCCGCTCATTGTCTCCAGGGACTGGGGGGGAGGGAGGGGGAAGGAAAAGCCAGTGCATCTTTAAAACATATCAGTGCTCCTCCACCCGCAAGGACCGATAAGCGAACCCGAGACCGTAGTAACGATCGCTGCCAACCGTGTTTTTGGAAGAGGCGCGGTTGTACGCACGTTCCCCCTTTTTCCCCAAAGGGCTCCGTGTGGCGCAGGAGAGAGGAGTCGGGGGGGGGGGACAGCAAGCGCTAATCTTACAGAGGAATACGCATGCAAAACTTAGCTTTGTAGGGGTGTAAAACACCCCCATTTGTGAGGGTATTATAATTGCGTGGCTGTGGATTAACGCATATGCAGCAAACTGATAGACCGTGTTACACATTCTCATTAAGATTTAATTGCAGATTCTCTGCTTAAATGAACTCTGCTGGATTTTTACTTTTTTAGACATGCCTTGAGGTATTTCTCTTAGTAAAGTCATTCTTTTTGATGTCAGCCAGAGGCGATGTTATTATCTTGCATTTATGACATCAGTGGGTGATTTGATAACTTGGAAAATTAGATGGTACCATTTAATTGGATTAATTTTTCAGAAAGTTAAAATTTTAAAAAGCCGCATGGGCAAGAGATCTGGTTGGCTGTAGATTTTGTTCATGAGGCAGCAGCTGTGTTGCTGACGTAATGCAGTCATTTCTTTGTGCGTCCTTCCAAGCATTTCCCTGGTTTTTGTTTTGTTTGGGGAAAACAATTGTAGGTGTTCCTGAAGGCTCAGCAGAGCTTCCCAGAAGCATGTCTAATCTTTTTGCCATGTCCAGGATGATAGTGGCCAGAGAGATGTTGAATTTTAAAAAGCCGTTATTCCAACGTGTGCGGGATCATTTACTGACTGAGTATATCATACGCCAGCGCAAGCTAATAAAGAAAACACAGTTCTACATGCATGCTTAAATTTGTAAACACAGTGAAACATTTCTTTAAACATATTTCAGTATCACTGAAGCAACGGACTTCACCCCACATACGTCAGTTCCGACTTCTCTTCCTCACTAGCATAGCAACCAGCCACCTGTTTTCTGTCTTATTTTGAACTCTTCAATATTACTTCAGTTAATTTGTAAAGATGCAAACATATTTGTGTAAAATCATCATCCAGGGAGGAGAGGGCAGAATGGGCAAGAGAGAGAGAGAGAGAGGGAGAGGGAGAGGGAGAGGGAGAGAGGAGTTTCCCTTTGGGTGCAGGAAGGAAGAGTGACATTGGTGACACTGGAGCTGGGACTGAAATGAATCGTTCAAAAAGACTTCCGCTCTTAGTCTGAACTTCTCTACCGCTGACCACACAAGCCCGAAGGGTATTCCCGTAAATTACTGTGAACCAAAGACTTCAGCAGACATGAAATTAAAACAGACATCACAAAGCGGAACTAGATCTAATCTGAAAGGAAGTTTGGAAGTTTTTGATATTGAACTTGAATAAATGAAAATGAAAGTAACTGCAATATGTTAGCCCGGTGTATATTTTTGGACAGGAACTTCACCCAGCTGTCCAAAGACAAGCCTTAAACCAAAGCTTTATGTATAAAACATTATTATTGTTCTGGTATCGTCTATTAATCCTATAGTAAACCACATTGCTCTTAATGCAAGAGGGAGGATTCTTTAGTTTTGTTTTCTATTGGTTATTGACTTGTTGAGCAGTTCACCTGTCTTCCAAATTTAGCTTAATCACAGGCAAATTTAACCATGTCCACTGCTTTCATTCTGCTCATTCAAGGCAGACCCCTGAGTGAACCCTGCTTATTTGCCATTTTAAAATAAGATATCCAGCCAAGCTGGGTTAGCGGTCAGCTGGGTGGAAGTTTGGTTGTGAATGCATGAGCAACGTAAACGACTATTTAGCACATGCTCATGTCCATAACAAATGAAACAGCCCTGCGTAAAATCCATGTATACAGTTGGACATTTACTGAAGCCATCCCCCTTTCGGGAATCAAACCTGCAAACTCTCAGTTAAAAGCAAAGTTCCCTAATCATTGTACTGCACTACCTCAATATCAGAGTGCTTCGATATAAGAACCTTTTGAATGCTTTTTTGCATTTTTAGTTTTGTTTTGTTTTTGTTTTGAATTAAATACTAGTTTTCAGTGTTTTCCTGAGAAAGCTAGTATTTAATTCAAAACAGGCAAAAAACAAAAACAAAAAAAGCATTGAAAACATTTAGTTGTAATGGGTAGGATCACAGATACATGTATTGATTGGATGCACACAGATCAGTGTAGAGCAGATTGGGCAATTGATCTCCTTGCGCTTTCTTATCAGTGCACCTCCTCCTGAGTACATGGAATGCTGGAATGCGATCCTGTGTGATGCGGAAAGCAAATCCAGTGTATTGATCCACCCTGCCTCAGCCCCACGCTAGTACAACATATGACTGCTGTGAGTCAGTCCTTAAGTCACAGTCCTCGTGTCGTTTAAAACGTGTATCCTCTCCAGACCTGGGTCAAATACGTGTTTGTTTTGGATTCAAGTACTTTTCTACGCTTGACTGATCTTGTCTGGTGTATTGGAACCAATGAAATACTCTCAAAAACTGCAAGCCCCGCCTTCTGGTCCTATTGGCTGGCTCAGTTACACCAGGCAAGATCAGTAGAGCACAGAAAAGTATTTGAATCCAAAACAACTGCATATCTGACCCATGTCTGATCCCCTCCTGCGTGCGTCTGCACGTGCTCAGAGAAGGCCACGGTTGTGAGCGGCCCGGCGGGTGTCGGCAGAAGAATGTCCTGAGGAATTTCTCCCGCCGAGATTCGGGGGAGAAAGCCCCCGCGTTAACGCGTCGCGCCGGGTGAGCGATGGGCAGAGCGGCGGTTTGGCGTTAGCCGTGCGGTTCTGCGCGCCGCACGCTGTTATATGGGCGTCAGTGTAGTGTAATGGGTAAGGAGCTGGCCTTGTAACCTAAAGGTCACAGGTTTGATTCCCGGTTAGGACACTGCCGTTGTGCCCTTGAGCAAGGTACTTAACCTGAATTGCTTCAGTATATATCCGGCTGTATAAATGGATGCAATGCAAATGCTATGTAAAAAAGTTGTGTAAGTCGCTCTGCATAAGAGCGTCTGCTAAATGCCTGTAATGTAATATTTTGGCTGCAGTTTTGCTGTGCCCTGGAAGTTAATCACTCTGATATACATCTCTGCTCCTGGGTCAGGCTGTAGTGCTTTCGGAAGGTTTTCTCATAGCTCCGCGGGCCCTCTTTGCGATCTCAGTATTTGTCCTCCTCGGGCTGTTGGAAATCTTTCATTAACTTTATTTAATTGGGGTTCACTCAACTCGGAAATTTCGCAACCTCTCCGTCTCCCAAGAGCTGAACAGTCGAATTTCAAATGACCAGATTTCCTTCTTTATGTGGCATTTGGAAGCGTAGTGTTGCTCTTGTAACCTTTTGGGGTGGGTGGGGGGTTTCCTTTGAGGAACGGTATGTTAAAAACTTGTGCAGTTTTTCGATAACTGGGTAATCTCAGCAGGCGATGAAATGCAGGCTCTGGGGTGTTTGTCATACTGAAATTTTGCCAAAGTGGGAGAGGGAGACATCAAACAAAATATGAGTGGGAATGGGGCAAGTGAAAAAGTGTGGAATGCAGTATTTTTATTATTCATTGTTTTGTCGCATGTGATGTTCATAATGTCATAAACATATCAGGTGGGATGAAAACTTATGGTCAAGAGCTTCATCCCGGATAGACTGCCATCTAACTGTGAACACAAACACGTACACATGCGTGTAAGTGCTTGCACACACACACATACATGCCCACAAACTCACATGCTCAACAAATAAGTCCACATACACACAAACGCAAATGCCTACATTACTCTTGCAAACACATACTGTACACACACCCACATGCAGAAACACACCTCTAGGCACAAGCACGCATGCATGGTCATGTACACAAATACACATACGCCACACGTCCACGTTTATATCCATCTTCCTCATTGAAATGGCCAGAACTCCTCCTTTGTGTGATTAATGGGGGTGTTTATTGGTCTATCCCGATGAGAGGTTGGTACATAGCCCCAGGATTTGAGAAAAAAAAGATTCTTCATTTTTTGGGGCAGGTTGATACAGGATCTGGATTTCAAAATGCTGTTTGAATAAAAGACGCTGTGAACCTGATGTTCACCTATACTGGAAGAAGCTGTGCATTTTATTAAAAGCTGTGCTTAGATCATAGACAGATCCTTGCCTGGCTGCTGGGAACAGCTGTGTGTGTGTGCGTGTGTGTGTGCATGCTTGTGTGTGTGTGGGTGTGCATGTGCCTGTGCATGTGTGCATAAATATGTGTTGTGTGTTGTGTGTGCACATGTTACAGCACACAGGTTTAACAGGACTGGAAGTAAAGTCCTGGACTGGTTCTTGTCATATTTATGACTGTTTGTCATCATAAAAACCACTGTGTGAATGAGTTAACTGAACAGTTGCCTACTAAACCCTACTGACACTATAAATGTATGTGCGTTTGTAAGGAGCATTGCATTTTAAGGAGCTCATAAACTTTGTACTAAGCAGTTTTGTTTTTACATTTTAGGCTACAATGTAAACCGTTATTTGGAGGGCGTTTACATAATCTTGTACAGTGTTGGCAAGTGGCCATTTTGATGCTGGTGTGCATGGTCTGGCTTCAGTTAAGAAGATAAGAACATTCTAATCACATATTTGTTATCTCACACCTTAAAGGGTTAATTCATCCCCCCATCTCTGTCATTGGCGACATCCACGTAACATGAAACTTTTTAATGGCAACGTAACTGTTATGGTTTGTTGTACTTTTTGGATTCAGAAACCCGCAAGGTCACCCGGTCTTCTCTTATCTAGTTTTTTTACCCTCATCACACCTCGTATCTGCGCACTCTCAGCACTGAGTGATCGCTTATAACATCAGCAGTGTTTAAATGTAGCCATAGCAACATCTTTTTCATAATTGGTTTTCACAGGAAACACGGTGTAGTTTATTTTCAGCTGTCACTGGGCAATTATTTCTGTATGTCTAACGACCTCCTCTGATTAAACTTTAAAGGTGCATCACACCTTAAGGAATTTTTTAAAGTTCTGCAAAAATGAAGACAAGTTCATTTTTGAAGATATGAAATCATCTAATTCCACCAAATAAATTGCATTTAATTTATTAAATTGATATTAAATATCAGCTGAACACAATGCATTGTGTTAATGTCCTGAGGGATGTTAAGTTCATGCATATAATTGGAGGGGAGCAGCGATGTAAAGATTCTTTCATTCTGTCCCTTTGCCTTGACTGTGAGAGACCCCTTTTTTCCAACGGTGCAAGCTTACCCAGAAGAACACTGTCTCCAACACTGCAGCTAAGCTAGGGGACATCCCCCACCACCCCCAAATATAGACCCCGGGACTGTGCCTCTGGAATGCTGCCAGACCCCCCACAGTGAGGCTCTGCCAACTGGTCTTCCTTAGGGTCCCGGAAGGGAAATTTTGGGTTGGGTCACGCTGGGCGGGCACAGGGGACTCGTAGTGTGAAGGCCCAGTAGAACAGTTAGGATGCCGCTGTTATACGACTCAGGACTTCGTGTCAGTGTTGGAGTCAGTTCCGTTTCAGTTCAGCTCAATTCAGGAAATAAATAAAAAATCCTGATGAGCATTTTTCATTTCCTATGGGAACATAGAGAGTCAAAGTTTTTAAAATGCATTTTGAAAGCAAATTTTTTACACATGCCTGACTTGGTGTGTGCTGTCACTTTGTCAAGAAAACGTAGGACGTAAAAAATAAATGGTGATGCATCACATATTTACAATGCCAGTCATCTGTGACTCAGTCATTAGTTGTGATTTACGAGCCCCATTTTGGTTATTTAATATTCTGGAGGTTTTTGACAGCTGAAGGACGGTAAGCTCTTTGGTGGACCTCTGTCCGTGGGCCATAAATACCATTTGATAAAAGCAGCTGGAATGCAGCTACGTTCACTGCGTGGTTGAAGTAGAAGAATTCGTTCCAGTCCTGTGGTCGTGTAAGAGGTTAAATTTGAATCAGCTTTGCATCTCCATGAGCTAAACGCAGTTGTCTGCTTTTCAGCAGTGCACTACCAGGAAATCCCCTTTTCAAGTTATTCATGAGAAAAAAATCTTTTCTTGTTTGAGTAAGAATGTGACTTTTTTTTTTTTTTTTTTGTATGAGCACTTACCAACTGTGGTGTTTACAGAAAACACATTTCAAAATTAATATTTCTCTCCATTCCGTATGTCAGTTCTTCTCCATAGAGCGAACTGGAAAGAGGCAATTGATTTCCGAAAATGTCTGTCTGAATTTGGTATTACTGACTTTGTTGTGACTGACACTATATGACGTATTACTGACATTTGTGCTTGGCGGATGACACTTATTCATGGTGATTTGCATTTGTACCGTTGGATATTTCACAGTGACCTTTTCAAATCCGTTAATTCATTCAGGTGAATTGAAGTATAGTTTTTGAATTTGGAGAAATGTACTGACGTCACGGCACAGATGCACTTTGATCGGTTTCCCTACTCGGGGTCTTTCCTCCTGGGGTGTAAATAAGTGGGAGGTGACATCAGCACTGCCCACCATTGCCCAAGTGGCCCTGCTCCCTGGGTGTAAATAGGTGGGAGGTGACATCAGCACTGCCCACCATTACCCAAGAGGCCCTGCTCCCTGGGTGTAAATAGGTGGGAGGTGACATCAGCACTGCCCACCATTACCCAAGAGGCCAGGCTGCAAGGCCAAGGCGGGCCCCTGCAGATACAGAGGTTAACGGCCACCTCTGGTCAGGGACTGAGTCACCAGCTCACTAATACTCGGGTTCCGTTTGCATTTGAAGCACAAATATTGAATTTAAGTTAATGTATTGGGTAACACAAAATGTATTATTTGCAAATGATGAAACCCAACCAATATATATATATATATGTGTATATTTTTCAAACACTTGTAATTCCTGGTCATGGTTCACTTAGTTTAGTCGTTTCATAACAAGCATTCCGTCTTTTTTTATACTGTTGACATCTCTCGCTGAGGACCGCGGTAAATTTTGAAGGGAATGTTCCAGAGTGCTGCGGCACTTGATGTTGTCCAGCTTTGAGGGAGGGAGCCAGAGTTACGGGCGGACAGGGGGCATGGCTGGAGTGGTCTGGAGCATGGGGTTCCCAAGCACATAACGTCCACAAAACACTTAACGAGCGACTCCATTTTCAGCAAAACCACCCCCAACTCCCACACACACAAGCGCACGCAATCATGCACACACACACACACACACACACACACACACACACACACACACGCGCGCTCACACATGTACACATGCTCAGGCACACACACACGCACGCACACGCCTACACATGCACACACACATACGTACACATACACACACACATGCACTCACACATGTACACATGCTCAGACACACACACACACACACACACAAACAAACCCACACACATTTTTCTAAAATTTGGCTCATATATGCTCTCAGATAATGTAGTTGAATGTACAGTACATGCTTGCACACTGTCCAGGGGAGTGTTTAGTTTGATTGGTGAGAGGGTCCGTGGAAGGTGTAAAACGTGTGTTCTTCGCGAGCGATGTGGGTCTGGAGAGCTGTCCCGTTGGAGAACAGCTCGCCGCTGGAGGACCTCTCCTCCGCGGTCACAGAGGAGCCTCTCAGCGCTTTTGGAGACGTTGATTAATATCCCGCGGCGATTGCGTTCCCGTCCCGCCGCTGGACGTCGCCAGGCAACTGTGACCCTGGAACGTGTACCCCCCCCCCCCCAAATTGTGGTGACAGGGGCTATCCTTCATTCTCTGAACATTCAGCAGTGCACGACAGTTGTTAAGGGGAACTGTTTTCTACTTGTCCCATGTTAGCTATTCTCTGTGGAAATCATGGACAACAGTGTTTTTGTAAATATTTATTGGACATAAAGAGAGTTCGTTTGGACACTGCACATACAAGCCTGCTAGATTAGGCAGGTTTTCCCTTCAGTCTGTTTCTCATTGTGTTTATTTTTGAACTGATCATTGCGAGTAATTAAGAGAACTGTGTCAGTCTGTTAAGGTGCTTTTTCAGTGTGTGGATGGGGCCCCTGTGGTCCCAGAATGTGCCATTGCTGACGGTGCTGAAGGATAATGAGGCTTCCTCAAACTGGAGAAAAAGCATCAAACAGACAGAACACTATCAGCAGTTGAAATCGTTCGTGTGACCTCAACGTCTTGGGAACCCAGTGGGCCATATCTATTCAGGCTATCTTTAGAAGGGTTCAGTTCTGCGTTCTGAGGCTAATTTCACAATGCTGTCCATTCTCAAGACTGGGTTCCTTATTTCAGCTCCTGTCCCACAGACACGGGTAATTCCCACTCGGTGGTGGTGGGGTGGTAGGGGGGCGGGGCGGGGGGGTGGGATCAGCATGTGGGTCAGCATGTACGCCTGCTGGGGATCCCATTCTCCCTCCAGGAAAAGAGGCCTTATGGAGCCATTTCAAAAAGCCAAAAATCCCCCCTGTCCCCCCTGTCCCCCCTGCTCTTTAAAAGCAGAGAGGCCGAGTGAGGCCCATTGAAATAACTCTTGTATCCCCGCTTCCTATAGAGAAGCCCTGTTGGAAAGCTCCCTGCCCTCTCCCCTTCAGCCACAGAGAGAGGCCTCGCGAGAGAGCTGCCTTGCTCTCCTTTGGTGCGCCGCTGTATTAGCGGGACTAGCTGCCGTCCTGCCCTCTTGTGTAGCGCTTTGGCATAGCCTTCTGGAAGTCACCACCTGAATTGTGCTTGTGGCGTGGGCTCCCAGTTTGCTGTGGTGCTCGGATACCGCAGAGTTGGCGTAAATTGATAAACATTTGTGCATGCTGTTAATTGACTGTAGCTGTAGTAAAAAAAAAAAATGCATGCTGGGATAGGCTCCAGCATCCCCCGCAACCCTGCCCAGGATGAGCGGGTGTAGATAATGGATGAATGGATGTAGCGAAAAGGCTTTTAGGAAGAAAAAAAAAAAAAAACTTTCCAAAATATATGTTGAAATCTTGTCTGTGTGTCTCGGTTTCAGAGAAACCAAAAGCTGCTAAGCAAAGATTTTATGCCACTTCCCTCGAAAGCTGGCTGCTTCATGGTTAGACGCAGGCAAGCTGTCATGCAGGAGGTGTTTATCCTCCTTCCTTAGCTCTCATCATACCCCAGAACTGATCTGCTGGTCCAGATTAAACATCCTTCTCCAGTACAGAGAAACAAGTACAGCTAGTTTCCGTGGGTGCTTTTGCGGTGTTTTATTTTATTGAATTGTTTCATGGAGAATGTTTCTTTCCGTTCAGCCTTGGGATATCAGTTTGACCTTCTGTGTTGTTTCAGTGTGGGATTGTCTCCTGTGCAGCAGGGTCTGATTCTAGGCTGTAATATGTCTTATATAGAGGAGTTGTTATTACATCAGACTGTGTCCTGCTATTGGTTTGTGTATTTGTTTGTAAATCTACATATGCATGTGTGTGTATGTGTATTTTCCAATGTGTTTATGCATATACATATGCATATGTATGTGTGTGTATGTGTGTGGATGCATGTGGGTGTGTGTATTTGTCTGTGTGTTTGTGTATATGCATATGCATATGTGTGTGTGTGTGTGTGTGCGCGTGCATGTTATATTTATTTTAGTTGACACCCAACTAAAAAGTTTGCACCGTACAGCTACCAGACCAAAACTGGGGTGCCCCAGCGTGGGCCCTCAGGGTGGTCTGACACAGTGAAGCAGGATCATGTGGGTATCCCTCTCCCCCCACCCCAGGTGCAGTAACTAAGCAGACCGAGAGAGGCAGTCATGGTGGCCCTGTCGCTGAAGATCGGCGTGGGGAACGTGGTGAAGACCATGCAGTTTGAACCCTCCACCCAGGTGTACGACGCCTGTCGTATCATCAGGGAGAGGGTCCCCGAGGCGCAGCTGGGCCAGCGTGAGTACCCCCCCCCCCCCACCCTCCATCACCCAAACGGACCCCGTGTGTCTGTAAGCATGGAGTTCTCAGTGTCACCCATCAACAAAACATCACCAGAATAAGTCCCCTGCATTCGGGATCTCAAGTGTCTGCTGGTTTAAGTACTTACTTTAAGGCACTTTATTTAAGTCAGTGATGGTGTAAAAGGTCCACCCACCTAAGCCTTTTCTAAGGCTTAAATGTGACACTGATCGAAAGAAAAAGTGTGATATCCCTGTACACAGTGTTGCATAAGTGCTCAGTGTTCTTCTCTGTTTCAACAATTTAATTCTTCCTGCGTTTATATCGGAATCCAAACCAGCGGTGCCCTTTGTAACAGCCACCACTGTTCTTAAAGGTGGGTGGTACCATCCAGTGACTGCAAAGCTTCAGAGATTTGAAGTGTTCAAATCAAACAGCGATTTTTAAGCAGCATATCGTTGCTGTCTTGCACCTCCTTTTCCAAGGAATTGGGGAAGTAAATTATTTCATCACTGACACACCTACCTAACCACACACAGAAGGCCTTTACAGTGCATCTGAGGGGACCCGCCCTGCATTTATCAGCTAACACTTGTTGTGTAACTTATTTTTCTCTCTGACCTTCGTCTTTGTCACTGGAAGGAAATATGACCAACTGCCAGGTCATGGGTCCATTGCAGCCCAGTTCCGTTTGGCGGTTCTGATGAATTTGAGTCAGAGGAAATCTCTAAATTAAGAATACTGTTTCTCTCATTGGGTTTCATTGGGAAATCAAGGGCCATTACAACCACACCTCCGAAAACCGAAGAATCCCTTTCAAAAAGTGGACAAAAAATGAGACATTCTTAGTTTAGCATTTTCTGCATTTTGTGCTCATCGTCCATCTGAGGTCGCCTTTAATGGGGAGGCTAAACAGGCTATCCTGAACCGATGCCTTGAGTCACAGCTTAAACCAACTGTCCACTGTGCCCTCCCTCTCCATTCCATTCCATTTAGAGAGGATGGAATTCCAAGCAAGACGTCCCTGTGTGTTTCCTGTTCCTGTTGCCTTGCTAGTCATCCAGGATGGGCTCAGCAGGTCCCCGTACCAATGAGTACGCGTCAAAAAATATATTTTTGTGGGAACATCTGACGACCCCGGACTCCCTGGAATCAGGAACTTGTGAAAATGGGCACAATGGGGGTACAGCCGTTTGTCCTCTGCCCCCTCAGACCTCAGCGTTGGTTACGGGTGTGCCCACGGCGTGGGTTCCCTCGGTTACATAACTCCGCTTCCCACCGGCTGCAATCCCAGCAGCCTCATCTCTTTACTTGTTCTAACCTGCGAGTAATTTTCCACTCTGAGTTACTGGTCCTGGCCAACGTCAACAGCCAAGATGGAATGTTCAGCATCTTAAGCAGCAGGCTTCTATCGGTCTCTGCATCTTACCATAACTAGACACCACTGAGGCCCACTTTACTTGTTGTTTTTGTACAGACTGTTCATTTGAAATGAGTGAATTTTATTACAGATGTAAAATAAACAAAATTGGTTAGTTTTTCACATGGCTTTTGAAATGTGCTACAAGCCAGCCATTTGGCATCAGATTGGAAGTTCAACATTAGCCAATGTCTCTTCTCTGAAAAAATCTGTAATTTACTTTCTGGAAATTATTTAATATGCCTCTTTAATTAGGGCAAAACACAGGTGTTTGGTTCCCTGGGAGAAGTCAGATGTTTGAAAATTATATTCGGGGAAAGTGTTTTGTTGATGTTCTGAAAAAATACCAGGTCAATAATACCAACAGGTTACTGCCACGTTTACATTTACATTTGCACTTAGGTGTTTAGCAGATACTCCTAGCGGTCTGTTACTTTAAAATCATTATGTTGTAAGATCACAAATATGTAATTAGAATGTTCTTAACTGAATATTCTATTGCTGATGTGACAATAACTCCTGGTTATTCAAACAATGGAGTTCTAGAACATTAGACATTCCAAAAACGTTCCAGAAAATCTACTCCTCAAAGGGCTACGCATGGGCTACCTGTGCATGCATTTGTCTACAAGACACGGGTCAGCCTTGTTGTCTGTAGCACGCCATCTTCACTGGCCAGCCGGGTTCAGGGGCCAGGCGCATCGTCAGCGGCCGTGCCCTCTTACCTGGATGCTGTGCCCTTCCTGACCGATTCGTGATTGGTCCGTCTTTTTTTTTTTTTTTTCCAGCCAATGACTATGGCCTGTTTCTGTCGGACGAGGACCCGAAGAAAGGGATATGGCTGGAGGCGGGGAAAGCCCTGGATTATTACATGCTTCGGAATGGGGTGAGTGAGGCAGGACCGAACGAGCCCCCAGTATGCACTGCCCTTGGGCGATGGGGAGGGGCGTCAATCTGTGCCCCCGAGTGGCTGGAGAAGGGGGAGGGCACAGTTTGACCAGTCCTTCTAGAAATGTACATATTTGGCTGTCCTCAGATGACTACAAGCATAAGTCAATGTTGTGGAATGTGCTAAAATATTCCGTTTGGATGTGTCCATATTTGAAACATACACGTGTGTGCATGTGCGTGTGTTTGTGTGGGTGTGCCAAGCTGACTCACTAGCGTACTGACTCTAATTATTTTGTTTTTAAATATCAGGTAATGTTACTATTGCTATTTGGACACTTCCAAATACCTCTGCCAAGAAGTACTTGGCCACCTGGAGACTTTTGCTATATGTTTTGAAAGCAAGGTGCCTAAAAATGTATGTCTGCCTTGCTAAAGTAGCCCTGAAGCTCAAGGTAGCCCTGGCTATTGCACCAAAAATAAATAGTTAAAAATCATGCTTTAATCCTTGCAGTATCATTGGAAAATAATTTAAAAATGTAAACCTTGCTAGGGTTGGAACCCTACGGTAGAAGATAGCAAACACAGCAAGGTTGAAGTGACCGGTGCACCAATCGGTTTGTTCCCTTGCAGGATAAACTGCAGCTATCACTGAGGCAGGGCCTGAGCATTTCACGATTGAGTGGGTTTCCAGTAGATTTGTTTCAGCTTCTTTGCCTTCGGCTCAGTGTCATGTAATGATCGACCGTGCCTTGGAAATGAAAGTCAGCACGTGTGTGAAGCAAGATAACTGGGCACTTGTTTGAACTCAATTTGTCACAAGGTCTATTTGAAAATTTCAGCATTACATTAAATAAAAAAGTAATTATTGGAATTGCTCTAATCTTGGAATTAATGTGGAGGGGATGTCTCAATGACTTGTCGTTGTGAAGGACACCCTGGACTACAAGAAGAAGCAGAGGCCTCTGAAGATCCGCATGTTGGACGGGACGGTGAAGACCGTCATGGTGGATGACTCCAAAATCGTCAGCGACATGCTGATGACCATTTGCGCTAGGATAGGTGAGCAAATCCTTTTCCTTTCTTTACCGTTGTGAATGGTAGAAACCGCCAGTGTTTCCAGCCATTGAGTCTGTGTCTGGTAAGGCTCTTTAGTTCCCAGTGATTAGATATAGCTAACACCAACAATGCTGTATTGCGCCCTCCAGTTGTTACGCCGTAAAGGTCCATGTAATTATAGTGCATCCGCCACTTTCCTGCTTTGGGCAAACGCTGACCGACCGTCTTCCCCTACAGGGATCACAAACTACGATGAGTACTCGCTGGTGCGTGACATCTTGGAGGAGAAGAAGGAGGAGACCACAGGGACGCTGAAGAAGGACAAGACTCTCCTGAGAGACGACAAGAAGATGGAAAAGCTCAAACAGAAGCTCCACACAGATGACGAGTGTGAGTACAACCCCAGAACCAGGCCGGGAACCAGTGGTTTGCCATTTATCTACAGTATACATGTCTGGCACAGTAACAGTGTGATGTCATATTACCTGTTACACATTTAAATTGCTGCACCCACAGGCGGTCCTTTAAAATGACTATAGGATTGCAGCTTACTGTATATAATGTTGCAAGAACAGTAGCATTGACAGTCATACTGATGATGATGATGATGAAGGTCTACAGTACTGCCTAGATGGGCCAGGTCAGTCTTAACCTGGTCTTGTCAAGAATTTCCAGTGTTCACTTACAGCGGTTAGGGAAGTGTGGGTTTAGCCTCTTTCTCCATACTGACCCTGAGGGGGGTGTGTGTGTTCGGCAGTGAACTGGCTGGACCACGGCAGGACCCTGAGGGAGCAGGGCGTGGAGGAGACCGAGATGCTGCTGCTCAGGAGGAAGTTCTTCTACTCCGACCAGAACGTGGACTCCAGGGACCCGGTCCAGCTCAACCTGCTCTATGTGCAGGTACCGTCCCCTCGCCCCCCTGAACACTCACCGTTCCCAGTGTGAGAAACGGGATGCTCACAGGTGTATCGGGGTCGCAAAGTAGCTGGTTTTCTTTTGGAGGAGGTGAACATTTTTGGGTTTGGGCCACCTGATGGTCAGCAAGTTTGCAGTTTGACAACAAAGTGAAGGTACAATGGCCTGCAGGGGTTTAGAAGGAACGCCCTTCTGGATCTGGTCTCAAAACCATAATCCCGACCCAACGGCCAAAGTAAATCATCCCATTAGTAGTCAGTATGCTCCTTTTTCCACCTTTCTTGGAGCCAATATCTTTGATATGAAACAGATGGATGACAGATGGATGTTGCTCTTAGCTGTGTCTCTGAAGTGACTGTAGAACTTGATTGTCCTGTTCCACTCGGTCGTAATATGGGCTGAGGGTCAGTGGAGAGGGCTGGGGGTGGTTCTGCCATAGACTCTATGAACCCGCCAGATACACAGCTCTGTGTTCTTAAGCATGAAAATTGTCCCCTTTCCATTGAATGTGAAGCTCCTGAAAATTCATAAGCGGCCATGACTAAGAACAACACCATGACGACGGGTGTTCTTACTGTAATATAGCATCAGAAACAGGAGCCTTCTAGTGTTAATAAGCAGAGAGGGAACGGTGGGAACCTAGCTGAATGCAGCTGGATATCGGTCGAGCTGTTGGATACCTGTGATTCTGCTGCACATGCAAGCGCTGGGCTCACCCAGAGGATTGTGGGATTGGATTCCACCCCCGCACTCTCCCGGCACTCCAGCCGTTTGTCCTGTGGATGATCCCAGCTCCCCAGCACTCTGACTCCACAGGCAGCGCTGGGTGTTTTGTTTCTGTACAGAAGCAACGCTCGCCTTTTGCAAGTCTTGTGAAGCTGCTGCCAAATCAAGTAGCTTAAAGAGATTTTCTCCTCTGCCGGAAACGCACAGTCGGACGCGAGGCAGCGCACGCCAACTCAAACACCAGCCCCCTGCCGGACACTCCTCTGTCACTGCCAGAATCCACAGCGTCGAGGAATTTAGCCTTTCTTAATAGTGTCAGTGACGATACAACAATAAAAATTGTTATCGTTCGTTTGGGATCTGATCAGTTGAGAATTTGTTGAGTTGGGTTCACTTCCCTTTCACCTCAGCCCTTTTAGGAATTAGTTGAATTTCAATGCAGCAGCTGAAAAATGCTCATACACCGTTGTGGGTGTTCTTTCCATTTGTTTATTGAATTTTTTGTTCATTTCCTGATATGATGGGAATTGAAAATGAATTGACCAAAAACAGAGTTTAACCAACTGTAGCGTATTATTAATACTGATGCATCTGTCATTTTAATAGTACAAGAAGAGAGAAGTCAAGGAGAGTTTCCAAATGAGCATAGATGAAATTAACAAATGAATTAACTCTCCTCTGCTTTTGTCTAATTTCGCACCATAGTTATGTCTTTGCATTTAGCAGATTGTCTCTCTCTATCCAGGCCCGAGATGACATCCTGAACGGCTCCCACCCCGTCTCCTTCGACAAAGCTTGTGAATTTGCCGGGTACCAGTGTCAGATTCAGTTTGGGGACCACCAGGAATCCAAGCACAAACCAGGATTCTTAGAGTGAGCAACACCCCCCTTCCCCCCCGCCGCCCACCCTGCCCCCTTCCTTTCCTCAGGAAAACGACGCTGTAGCTTGAGGAATAACAACACTTTTGTTTCCGTATCCGTTCCTTTTCTCTCACACGTGCTGAGCGAAAGCCCTGAATTCTGCCATTTTACATTTTTTGGCCTCTAGTTTGCTTCAGCGTGTGAGCATAGCTGCTTTGTCGCTTAATTAATCCCGTTTGCATCATGTTATTAGAGTCTGTCGGCTTCCTCAGGTTTATGCAAGATTCACTGCTCTATGCTTGGTACATAATTCAGTAATCCTCAGTATCTTTGTTTTTAAATCTAAACTCAGTGTTTATCCAGTAAAAGTTGAATTTGTATAATTTGGCCTGTGTACATAGACAATAGTTACAACATAGTAACACATTGCTATTATTAGCATTTATAAAAATTCCTGGTATTTATTGTTGAACAGAGTATTATGCATCTTGCTTCAGTGATCTTTAGAGATCTTTTGTTGCAACTTTATAGGATCAGTTCTGTAGCTGTACGTTTAGTTACTTACTCTGTTGCCTTCTCAATGCAATGATTTTTTTATTGTTTCCTGTGTAGCTTGAAAGAGTTCCTGCCAAAGGAATACATCAAAAACAAAGGAGAGAAAAAGATCTTTCAGGTATGCTCTCAGTGATCTTGGGCATGCACACATACACATGTTCTCACCCGCACACACACACACACCCACAAACGGACTCTTCCTCTTTATTGAGATATATAGTTGGATCATATTGTGCCATTTAATGTTCTACTTAAAAATTGAGATTAAGATTAAGAATTATGACCCGCTATGCCATGTAAATGGAAACATTTTTGTAGTGTGCCATTTACAAGCACATGCTTGTGTCCTTACTGGTCCAACTGATGTTCCCTGTATTTAATTCAGTCATGATTTTCTTGTAACTGCCTGAATTAAATGTCTTTAGGACCAGCTGTTGACCAGCTGTCTTCATACTTCAAAGTACTTTTACTAATAATGTGTTAAACAACTCATATGTTCCTTTTGTTTACAGGCTCACAAAAACTGCCAAAACATGACAGAAATTGAAGCCAAAGTCAGCTACGTCAAACTTGCCAGATCTCTCAAAACCTATGGGGTGTCCTTCTTTTTAGTAAAGGTAAAGTATGCTTATGGGTGTGATTGCATTTGCCTTGCCCCTTAATGTGAAAACACCTGTACAGAGTTTAACTGAATATACTTTGTTAAACTGAATCGACAGCTTAATGTAGGTACATTTTTGTAATGAATTTCTGATTCAGCTATTAGTTACATTAACTATTGCAATACTTGGCACAATTAAATTGGTTTCTCTTAAGTTTGTTTTTCTTTTTTACTTGTTAATGGGTATGGACAGCATGTTCATGTTTTCTTTATGTTCCACATATACTCTAGTGTAGCTACGTGAGAAAAGAACCTTGGAAAGGTGTTACTTTATTTGTTACTTAGTAAGCATGTCACCCTGATGTCTTGGTTTGAATATTTTCCCTTGGTTTAATTTCTGGGGTGGAAGATGTCCCTATCACTGAAGGTGATCACAAGTCTGATCATCAATGTTTTGAGTCAATTCCACTTAAATTCAGTCAGATTGAAGAAATGAATTGAAATCCATTTTTTCTGGAAAAATCTCTGGATTCTGGGCATTTTAATACCTGAATTGAATTTTGGTCAATTTCCGAAAACTGACTTGAGTTGAAATGGAATTTGCTTCAGCCCTGAGTCTCACTGCTGTGTAAACTGCAAGTGAATTAATAAAACATTCCATTGTGGCGTTGATTGGTTAATGGGCTAATGCCTGTGCCCGCCCTTTCCCCCCTCCACCCCCACAGGAGAAAATGAAGGGTAAGAACAAGCTAGTCCCACGCCTGCTGGGCATCACCAAGGAATGCGTGATGCGGGTGGACGAGAAGACCAAGGAGGTGATCCAGGAGTGGAGCCTGACCAACATCAAGCGCTGGGCCGCCTCCCCCAAGAGCTTCACCCTGGTAACGTGGCCCCGCCCACCAATCCCCACTCCCCACTCCCCCCTTCCCCCCTCGCCCCTCCTCCTCCCAGGCCTCTTCCTCTGCAACGTCCTGTTTATCGGATCTCCAGAGGTCAATTTGGTTGCTGCGCGAAGCTCGCAGGGCCCAGATGGTGAAATAAAAAGGAGGGGAACGAAAGAAATGTTTTTCTTTCACAATCCTGGCCTTCTGACTTATGTTCCTTGTTTTTTTTTTTTTTTCCCTCCTCCCCTTAGTTCCTTTTTTAAGTGTAACACAGCGCCAGCATACGGACAGATATGGGCTGAAGTGTGCTGTAGGGACTCTGATACCCTGGAGCGGAGACCTATCCCATGAGCCCTCTGTTCAAGTACATCCACGCCCATTGCAGTTCACATGCCAGATCCTTTCATTTCGCTCCCTCTAATTTTTTTTCTCCACCTTTTTTTTTTTCATCTTTTGGTTTAATAACTGTGATGCTTGTGCTCCTCACAGTCCTTGACAAATTGCTACCGCTATTGTCTACAGTTTTCATTGAGAAGTGAGCATTTCGGCGTAACTCACAAGCATTTAATAGCATTTTAAAGATGTTTGTTTGCGCTGTGAATCTCTCCGTTAAAAAGTAGTGAGTGTTAGTTGACAGTCCAGTCGTCTTATATGAAACGCGTTGTTCTGTTGCCTCACTCCCAAATGTGAATGTTTGTTCGCATGGAAAACATTTGGGTCCCCAGGGGTCTTGTCACATGAAAATAAACATTTGCGAGAACGTGACTGCATTGTCAGTGAGGGGACGTTACATTACATTATTGGCATTTATCAGATGCTCTCATCCTGCCTGAATTACACAACTTTTTTTTTAATTATTTTTTTTTACATAGCATTTCCATTGCATCCATTTATACAGCTGGGTATATGAGCAGGTTAAGCACCTTGCTCAAGGGTACAATGGCAGTGGCCTACCCAGGAATTGAACCTTTGACCTTTAGGTTACAAGACCAGTTCCTTACCCATTATACTACACTGCTGCCCTGTCTGCCTCTGCCCTCCTTTCGTATTTTAGCTTTATTCAAACAGGAAGAAGGCAAAGAGTGTCATAGAGAGAGGAGGGAATCACAGCTGGGGTACATCTTGGAGCTCTCATTCCTAAAAAAAAAGTTGCTTTTTTCCCTTTTATCTACCAAAAAAACCTCAAATTAACAAAGATGTCTTTGTGTGGCTGTTTAGTGTTATTTCTGTTGGAATACTCAGTAAAACCTTTCCAGGCAGTATAGCGCATGAGAGAACTGAGCCTGTGTCTGTGGATTTCAGAAAGAGATGAATGTGGTTTATGTGCTGAACGCTCCTGGTGGAGACGACTCCGGCGTTAAGTGTGCTGGTAAACCCCAGTAAAGCAGGCTCGACGCACCCGTGCCAATTCTTCTGGTGCCGGGCCAGTTGTCTTCGATTGCCCTGCCAGGGGACGTCCGCGCACACCATGACCCGTAAACGTTTCCTTAGCCGCTAACGGAGGGCGTGATAGTCGCCCGCAGGCTTTTGATCATTTCCAAAATGATGGATGTTTTCCTCCCTCTCAGGATTTTGGAGATTACCAAGACGGGTACTACTCGGTCCAGACAACTGAAGGCGAGCAGATTGCACAGTTGATAGCCGGATATATCGACATCATTCTCAAGAAGGTAACGGATTCTCCTGCTGGGAATGCTGCCATATTTGGGGAGACTTTTCTCATTTGGTGATAAAAAATGTTACATTTTCTTGTATTACAGAATGGCTCAAATGAGTTCTGTTTTTCTCATTTCAAAATATAAGACTGAAATTTAAAAGTTTCTTTCGTTACTGAAATAACAGTGTGCAGGGTAGAAGGTAGTGTTTTTGGAGGCTCTCCAGTATGTAAAAGTAAAATGCTTTGGCCTTGCAGTGTTTTGTGGTCTCGTTATTTCAAATGTGCTTCCACACCTGAAGTAACAAATGCTCACTCAATACTCGGTGTCTCACTGTTTCTCTCTCTCATTTGCTCTCTTCAGAAAAAGAGTAAGGATCACTTTGGCTTAGAAGGAGATGAAGAATCCACTATGCTGGAGGATTCTGTGTCTCCCAAAAAGTGAGTTTAGAATGCAAGAGTGGGAGGGTAGTATCTCACTGTGTGTGTTTGAAGACTCTTTCAATGTGAATGAAATGTCTGTATGTGATGTGTGTGATGTCCAAACACTTTTTGTATGTATGTGTGCACGCGTGTATACATGCTCATATATGCATACGTGCTTGAGTGCATGTGGCTATGTGTATGTGCTTGAGTGCATGTGGCTATGTGTATGTGCTTGAGTGCATGTGGCTATGTGTATGTGCTTGTGTGCATGTGAAAATGTGTATGTTCTTTCTTGCATGCCTGTGTACACGTGTATGTGCTTACGTGCTTATGTGCATGTGCACATGCATATGTGCTTGTGTGCACGTGCACATGCATATGTGCTTGAGTGCATGTGCACATGCATATGTGCTTGTGTGCATGCATGCGTGCACGTGTGTCTGTGCGAATGCGTGTCTCACTGCTGTGGTCTGGTCCGCAGGTCCACGGTTCTGCAGCAGCAGTTTAATAAGGTGGGGAGGGTGGAGACTGGGTCTGTGGCTCTACCTGCCATCATGCGTCCCGGCGCCGGGGGTCCGGAGAGCTTCCAGATGGGCTCCATGCCCCAGGCCAAGCAGCACGTCACCAGCGGCCAGATGCATCGCGGACACATGCCCCCGCTGGTGAGAGAGTGGAGCTGCAGCGGGTCACTGCTGCCACTTTTAGAACAGAGATACTCAGATATGGCCCTCAGGTGCCAGTAGTACTTCTGGTTTTCATTCTCCCCCTCTAATCGGGGGCTTATTTTAACTTGACGCACCAGGTGAGTGTGATCTCTGGCTAATCAGTAACATTATTGGAATATGGATGGACTTTTAGGCAGAAGGGAAAACCAGCAGTATGACTGACCTTGAGGGCCTGCAGTAGAAGCACAGCAGTAAGAATGGAGCCTAATGGCAGAGTGTGGTGGAGCACGGATGTGTGCACTTTTGTAGCCATTCGTAATTTTACCCTGTTCCCTCTCCTTCTCCTAGACCTCGGCTCAGCAGGCTCTCACCGGCACCATCAACTCCAGCATGCAGGCGGTGCAGGCCGCGCAGGCCTCCCTGGACGAGTTCGACACCCTCCCGCCCCTCGGGACGGACGCTGTGAGTCCCTAAATCTCCGCTCTTTCCCCACGCCCCATTACTCCGGGGTTACTGTATCTCACAGGAATTATTGTTTTCCGGAAATGTCTGCACTTCACTCACGCTCCCTTACTCAGCGGTTGCTCTCTCTCACTGACGGATTTCTCTTGTCTGCTGGGTCAGACAGGTCTCTGTTAGCATTCATGTAGCCTTTCAACCAAAAGTTATGTGCAGTCATTGATTTGCTGTTTGACAGCCTTAGTATTCTGTGGCTAAGTGCTTTTAGCATAAAGTATTGAAATAATGTGCTTTCACCTAGAGAGAGCTAATACGTTATGAGTGATTCACAATATGGCAAAGAGTTTGTTTTGACTCATTTGACCATCCTGTCTAATTGTTTCTGTATGGCGTGACAGTGTGAAACTGATAAAGACTGTTGGTTTGAGCACAACTCAGTCATTGATTCACTGAGTACTCATATATTAAGCTTGCGATTGCTGTGACTGAATATGAGTCACTCTTCCTCCTTCCCCTCCTCTTCCTCCCTATGTGGCAGGCCTCCCAAGCATGGCGTAAAAACAAAATGGACGAGTCCAAACACGAGATCCACTCCCAGGTGGACGCCATCACTGCCGGCACCGCGTCCATGGTCAACCTCACCGCAGGTGATCTTTAACTGTGTGGCAAACCGAGTGCCATTTTGTACGTTTCCATGGTAACCAGGTCATCAGGTTTGATTGGGTCATGCCAAATTCCGCCAATACAAATGTCACTTTTCCCCCCAAATATTATTACTTTTCCCTCTTCTGGTGCAAGTAAACGGCTATTCACGGGTGCCATTTTAGTCGAATAACGTGTTTTGCTTTGCAGCTGCCTACCTAAGCTACCGTGGCCTCGAATTTGACCCAGTGCAATGCAAACACGAGGAAGCACGAGGAAATTGGATTGCAGTGTTTTGAGTCATACCACCGCGTGTTTGTTTTTAGCATTTAACACCAAGCAGGTTTATGCTTTCTCAACAAGCTCAAACGTTTTCTTGCTTTAAATGTGCAACTGAATTTTGCACGCTGTGTGCAGGCAAACTGATGTTTTCCGTGCGGTTTTTAGAACAAGCTATAATATTGCATTCGCGCTGCTCTGAATAGGTGCGTGTTGGCTGCTCGAAGCGAGGTGTTGACCAAAGACTTTATAGAGGAGGCAGGAAATTAGCTGCCCTGAACGAGATTTAGAGGCCTGGTAAATATTACTGTTTGAATGTGTTACATTGTTTTTGCAGTGTGTTATACATCTCACAGTATGAACAAAGCCCAATCATTTTATTTCATTTCTGCAGTCAAACTGTTCATACTGACAATAAACAGAATATTTTGTAACAAAGTGAAAATGTTGTAAAAATATCTTATACATACTACAAGTAGTGTAACACAAATAGACGCACATTAAAGCAATAGGAATACTGACTTCTAATGGCATGTGAATAGGATGGATACATTTCTTTTTACATAGCTTATTGGCAGTACCCCTAGTGTATGCATTACTTTCACAGTGCATTACATTTAATTCATTTAGCAGGCACTCTTATCCAGAGCACCTTATATTGCAAAAGAACGTAAGTGCATTCAACAGTGACGTAGACCAGGTTAACAGCAATCCTAGAATAGTCATAAACATGTGTTCCCCCCGCCCCCCCCAGCCTGTGCTCTGCTGAGCCCTCCTCTTATTTTGGCGTCGCCCCCTGCAGGCGATCCCGCGGAGACGGACTACACGGCCGTGGGCTGCGCGGTGACCACCATCTCCTCCAACCTGACGGAGATGTCCAAGGGCGTCAAGCTCCTGGCGGCCCTGATGGAGGACGAGGGCGGCAACGGGCAGCAGCTCCTGGGCGCCGCCAAGAACCTGGCCTGCGCCGTGTCTGACATGCTGAAGACCGCCCAGCCCGCCAACACCGAGGTAACCCCCCCATCTCAGACTGGCTTCCCCTCCCACAACTTCAACTAAATTTAGCTCTGATTTTGACCCTGTTTTAGATTACTTTGGAAATTTTAAATTTAAGTTTGTGGCTGGGTCCCTATGTAGAGGTACATCACCACACTCTATGTGAAATATGAACTGCATTTGGAAATTTTTGTAACTATTTAGATGTCGTTAAAGTTTGAAAGACTCCTGCAGATCCCTGAGAATTGTAAGTGAAATGCGTGACCTGCCAAAAACCGTATAATCCTATGAAAGAAGTTCATTAAAAACTGTGATGTGAAAAAATGGTTCTGGTGGTGTAAAGGGTTAAAGTACTTCAGCTTCAGGTTATTTGACAGAGATCTTCCACACGGAGTCTTGGGAATTGCCCCCTGGAAGACGTTGCCCGCTTGTCTTTGTGACGACGAGGCTCCGGTTATGATGACGTTTCTAACGGTGATGCACGGTTGTGTTCCCTTCAGCCCCGGCAGGTCCTCCTGCAGGCTGCGGGCAACGTGGGCCAGGCCAGCGGGGAACTGCTGCAGCAGATCGGAGAGAGCGATGCCGACCCCAGGTTCCAGGTACGCCCATCCTACCAGTATCGCTAATACAGCCAATATCGCTAACACAGCCAATATCACTAATGCAGCCAATATCGCTAATGCAGCCAGTGCTGGAGGAGGGACGGCCCTTTTCTCTCAGCTCCTCAGAGTGTGGAGCTAACCAGTTAAACTGTGTGTGCGAAGCTTAGGTAACAACTACAGATAGTTATTTCCAGAGCTAGGTAGTCTATTCCATTCCAATTCACGGTATAAATTCAGTTGATTAATTGAAATATCCTCATACAACATTCAGTTTATTTCCTGACTGAATTCCTCATATTTTCTGATTATTTTCAGTCTATGTGAGGGAAATAGACTTTTAAAAGAAAGCAAAGGAATTCAGGCATTAGAGCGACTAACAATAAAATCATATCAAGCATTTTACACGAAATATACGTGCCATTTACTTATGTTTAGAGCTTTGTGGAGTACAGTATCTGTGTGTTTGTGTTTGGATCACCCATAATCCCTCTCTTCTTTGTGACTGCATTGCTCAGTTTCTAGGTAACGGATCTTTCAGGGGTGCAAGGTCGACGGCTTATTGTCAAATGCTGGTAACAAAAAGCCTGCAGAAACTTTTTTTTTTTTTTTTCCTGAATGAATCCCATTAGCCAATCACACTAATTTGTCCAAGAAATCAAAATGGCTGAAACACCTGTTCAATCATGCCATGTGCTAATTCATCAGGACAATCACAGTCTGTCCATCACCTAGCACGCTATCTGATTGGCTGCTACAGTTTTTGAATATGATTCCTCATTAATCAGGCTCTCCAAATCACTTGTTACATGTGGAAAATCATGCCTTTGTTCAAACAGCCTTCAGCCTTGTCTTTCTACGGCAGTAAAATGTCTTTGAACTGCCTGAAAATATATGTCGTCTTTTTTCTCACTAACAGTATGTCAGAATACCACAATACTACTGACATGGAAATTGGAAAAAGCATTAGTGGCGTGGAGTCATGGGTGGAGCTCGTGAGTTTTTCTCGACGCGGTGAAAACTGTGCCGCTGTGCTTTTTTCCCAGCCGTTCCATAGCGCCATTACCTCTGCCGATTTTCTTGTCTGACCCCGGGTCTCTGGTTGTCATGTCGGGAGACGCTAAACGCTACTCGCGGGGCACGGTAATGATAGTAAGTGGATTTTTGCTGCCGCAGGAAGTGACCTCGCAGTCGGGAGCTGACGGTGGAAATGTCGGCTCGTCAGTTGGACAAAAAAAGAAATGCTGAAATATTGATATTAAAACATGAATCATTTATGAAGAATCAGGAGGGGAGGGGGATAATTGGGGGAGGTTGCGGGGGCAGGGGGGCACGGTTCAGCCTCAGTCTCGTGTTTTGCACGTTTGAGCAGATGCACTATGTAGAGAGATCTCAACACCTGATAAACCGTAGCTAGTGGTAGAAGCAAGGGTGCTCAGATAACCACTGTTTATTTCCTGCAGCCAGTTCTATTTAAAGCAGTCTTAAGTCAAATGATTGTTTGTAGTAAGTGTATCATTTAGAAAAAAATCCTGCAGATTACTTAAAATTTTGAAAGAAGCATCTATTTTCGCTAATATCAAGGACAAAATTCTGGCATTAACAAATTAAACTGTTTAAAATGTTTAGTCCCATGTCTGATATAGAGATGGCAGTGTGATTAAAACAGCCTCTCTTTGAAAAGCAGCTCAATGAATCCTTGAAGAGAGCCTTATTTTCTTGATCCTGTCATCCTCGAAAACACGCGCTACACTTGTCACAATCATGAACGGGAACAAAAGAAGTGAAATTAAATTCTCCTAAGTGGTTAAGACATGAATTATCCACTAATTAAAGAGCTAGGGAGTAACAGTGTTGAATTGGCAGTGATGGCCAGTCCACTGAATTTGAGCGCACAGGCAGAGACACGGAGGAGTGGCCTGATTGGCGGTTGCGCTCCGCGCCCCAGGAACCCACCGCGGTAGTCATCGGTTACACAACTTCACTTCCTCTTTCCCGCTCAGGCATTTCCTAGTGCAGCGGTACGCAGACAGGAGCGCCCTTCCCCACTCCCACAAAGGCTCGCCACGCTGGTGTTGAAAAAATCTGAGAAATCGCATGAGGAGCGAGGAGATGGTGTTTTTCTCTTTGGTGTTATTGTTGTTTGCCACAGTGAGGGTAACTGAGTTTTCGTCGACCTTCCTGTCATCATTCGAGCACCACCTCGGTCTCTGCTGCACAACGATTTTCGTGGCTTATGTTGGGGGCCTGTGTCTAGGGCCCGTGTTGGGGGCCTGTGCTGTGCTGATGTGCTGATGTGTTTATATGTTTTCATTTGGCAAGTAGACGAAGTAGCTCAAGAAACGGTAACCACGGAAACAGTCACTCCCCAACCAATTCATTGAGCATCTCCAACAGCACTCAGCTACACTGTCCTGTTTCAGTGCTAAATAGCAGCCAGTCCCGGATCGGAATATCTTAAGGCAGGGGTGTCAGACTCAGGGTCTGCCGAGTCTGAACACCTTGTTTCTCAGGCCCAAATTGGCTGCTTATTGAAAACAAACCATAGAAACCTGCTGGCGCTGTGGCCCTCCAGGACTGGAGTTTTTGCTAATAAATATTATAGTATTGCTGTTAGATGTGAGCCATAGCATGAAGCTCCTCTCTTTCCTCTTCACATGATGACCTGGGCTCCAGGGTTACCCGCTGTAGGGACGAGCCGCACGGAAACCCAAAGTACAGCCTGTACTTCTGTTCAGAGCCAAAATGTCTGACGATGTTTGCAGAAAGGTCCGGTCCAGACAGGGAAGATTAAACACTCAGCGGCGGGAGCCGTGTACGTCGCTGTTAGCCTATAGCGTGGCTTCATATGGAAGGAATTTGGGGCATGTGGGTACAGCTGGCGGAGCTGGTGAGCGGCGGGCGCAAAGCGGGCCCTGGCGGCCACGCCCAGGCCAGTGCGAGGGTGCACACAGAAACCCGTGGCGCTTTCGCGCTCATTCATTCCCCCGCCCCCCCCTCCGCTGACACGCGGTCCAAACGCTCCTTCTCCTGAATGGTTACGATTGAGGTTCTGCCCTCAGATGAATCTCCCTGTGGTCTCCCTCTGACCACAGGCTAAACGCCCCCACCCCCGCCACTTTTCACTGTTTCCTCCAGTTAATTTTCGTAATTAAAAAGTTTAATTTTTCTTTCATACCTTGAAAAAACATCCTTTTCTTCCTGTCCTTAAATTTATCACAAGCTTTCTGATTAATTCATTCAAAAGGCCAGACTTTTGAATGTCTACTACAGTACTTTACTGTACAGTACCTCTGTACTTTACCTGTGGCCTGGAGTCCTTGGGGCTGAAATTAAACATTACCTCAGCTGTACTGGACTGCGTCTGGTAACGGGGTATAATCGAGATCCAGCTGCATTTGTGTCCATTTGTAGTTCATACCTAGTTGACCTTTGACCTCTGCCTGATGTTGCTGCCGCAGGACATGCTGATGCAGCTGGCGAAGGCGGTGGCCAACGCGGCGGCCGCCCTGGTGCTGAAGGCCAAGAACGTGGCGCAGAAGACGGAGGACTCCGCCCAGCAGAACCGCGTGATCGCCGCGGCGACGCAGTGCGCCCTCTCCACCTCCCAGCTGGTGGCCTGCACCCGGGTAGGCGGAGTCTTTTTCTCTATTCCTGCCATTCACACGACATCTTTCCACATGAGAGTACAAATTTCATAGGACAGCAAACAGACTCCAAGCAAGTCAAGTTTAATTATAAACCATTGTTTTCGCAAGAAATGATGGAGACACATGGGTTTTTTTTGTTATTGTAAGATAATGATCCGAATATTATGAATATGAATATTATGTTCAATAACCTCATTTCTATTATCAGTACACAGAGGCTAAATGAACATGCTGATGACTTTCAAAGTGTCCTCGACATTCCTCACACTGTCACGGTGGAGCTCCTGTAACTGCCGCTGCACCCTTCCCTATTGTTCTGCCCCCTCCCCCCCCCCCACTGTGCTGCAGGAGACAGCTGTGCCCCCCCCCCCCACTGTGCTGCAGGAGACAGCTGTGCCCCCCCCCCCCCCGCCCTGCCTGACAGACTGACAGACTGTATTAGCCCTGACACAAATAGGCACAAAGCATTCAGCCACCGAAATAGCAAGCCGCTGAAGTGCGCGGGCACATAGGTGGCTGTGCGGAACCCCGTTTAAGAGCCAAAAACATTTCCGCCTCGCCAGACGCCTGTCCAAAAATACGAGCTCCTAGCTTCACACCGACAGGGTTCTGCTCCTTTTTTTATTCATTTGCACTTTTCTGATTTGCGCATTTATTATTATTTTTTTTGTGAAATGACAAGACGAGGGCTGGCGCTACTTGTTGAATAAGGAGGTAGTGGCTAGCGCTACGGGCGAGCCCTGGCGAATCCACAGCTGTCCACAGTGCTCTGTTCCGGTCCTTTCCGTGGGGTCGGTCCCCCTAAAAGGCAGAAGCGAGCAGAGGCCGATTCTCTCACTTCTCCTCCCTGTCTGTGCACTGCACACGCTCAAGCATTCATTTTAAATTAGCATCGTCAGTGCGGTGCTCATTGTTGAACTCAAGCTGTGGTTTTAAACACTGTAATTATAAAGTTACAGGAACTGTGTTGAAGGATTGATGCAGATTGTTTGTCTTGCTGAGCAATTAGGATTTTTTCTCCCTGTCTTTATCAATTTTTTTTAACACTTGCAAAACATAATGATACACCCTGGTTCTGAGAAGTACTAGATTGATGCTCACCCCCTCCACCCAAATTTGAAGTCAGATGTGTGGAAACATTTGGTTTAAAATTATTTTCAGTTGCCCATTCATTTTACTTCGCGCTATTTTATTTGATTTTGCAGAAGTCATTATCCTAACTGAGAATGTCAACGTACGTGGGTTTGGTGGTGTAGCTTAATGGTTATGGGCTTGTAGTGGTTTCAGATTTGATTCCCGGATGAGGAACTGCCATTGTACCGTTGAACAACATACTTTTTTCCAGCACATATTCAGCGATATAAATAGATTGTCACTCTGGATGACAGCCTCCACTAAATGCCTAATTGTAAATGGGAGTTTTCATCAGAGGAGCAGTAATTAAAGATAGGTTTTTTTTTTTTTTTGTTTTTTTGACATTCTTAAAGCAAGTAATAGTGCTGGAATCACCCAGCCTGCATAATCGACCGTCAATCGCAGTCCTCCAGCCCGCCCACACGCTCGGTATTAAAGCGAAGTGCGAAGTGCAGGAGAAATGCGAGGAAGATGCTTTGGCTAAGAAAACTTCGCAAGAGTGGGGGACAAAACCAGCGCGGGGACTGAGGGTCGTTTTTTCATTGCCGGCTGAACCGCACGGCCATTCGGGGTTCCTCGGGACGTACCGTGTGAAGAGCGCAGCGCCACGGTCCACTGGAACCCGCCGTTTAGCGCTGAGCCGGCCCGTTTTTTTACCCCCTTCGATGCTCAACCGGAGCAGGACACGTGCGGACGGATCCGGTCCGTGTGATTGTCGGACGATTGTTGTGATGTCGAAATAAAGGAGGAACTCGCCAAGGGTCTGAAGATCATGTGACAGTGTTGAGAGAGCTAGTGATTTACGAGCCCCATAATGGGTGGAGCTAAGGTACCATGTGCTGTCAGTGGTGTGGACCAATCAAAGCCCTCATCCCCAGTACAAATACACCAAGGTCTGGATTCAGTCACTTCTCCATACTCCTACATAAATGTTGTCATTTATTTTTCTCTTGAGGGAGTAAAAAAGAGGACTCTGTGCACTCTCTTATGGAATACAAAGAGGTTTGACACAGCTACATGATAAATACCAAATGGTGACAGTACATATTCATCATAATTTGCCATTTAGCAAACAGATTAACCTGAGCAACTTTCACTGATTGCCTTTTTTACATGCGGTCCAGTGAACCAAATCTGGTCAAGCACCCCAGCTGGGATTCTAACCCACAACCTTTGAGTTACAAGCCCAGATTCCTAACCATTGCAGTGTTATATTCTTGACGTACCTACATTCAGATAAATGCCCCCTTTGACAGGGTAAATAATACCAAATGGGGAGTCTCATTCTTTAGTCATTTTCTTTCATGTCAGACTCTGTTTTTCTCTAATAACCCCATTTATAAATTTGTGTGCAGTTTTCACTTCTAAAATTTACTTTCTGTTATTACTTATTCTAGCTAATTATTGGGGTTTAGCCTCATAGCCGGTTACATTTGGTGTTTACACCCTGCTCCCCCCCCCTCCCCTTCCTCGCTCTGTCCCAGGTGGTGGCCCCCACCATCAGCTCGCCAGTGTGCCAGGAGCAGCTGATCGAAGCGGGGAAGCTGGTGGCCAAGTCGGTGGAGGGGTGCGTGGAGGCGTCGCAGGGCGCCACCAACGACGAGCTGCTCCTGAAGCAGGTGGGCGTGGCCGCCACGGGCGTGACCCAGGCCCTCAACGAGCTTCTGCAGCACATCAAGCAGTACGCCAGCGGGGGGCAGCCAATCGGCCGGCACGGCGAGGCCACCGACCGCATCCTCGACGTCACCGAGAACATCTTCAGCTCCATGGGCGATGCAGGTAGGGGCCTGTGGCCTCAGGCTGTGGGCAGCGCTAGAGATGTGGTGCAGGCTGGGTTTGTGGGCGGGTCTATTGCCATGGTACAGTCGTTTTTTGGGGTGGGGCTAGAGATGTGGGGCCAGCTGCATTTCTGGGTGGGGCTAGAGCCGCGTCGCAGTTGATTTCTGGGTGGGGCTAGAGACATGGTGCTGTCTGGGTTTGTGGGTGGGGCTAGAGTCATGTCAAGCTAAGGGATCCTCATGGGCTTCACGTTTGTGAAGACTTCCAGTTTACTGAAAAAAATGTAATTCAATTCATGAATTTAATTTTTGTTCATTATCTGAATTGACTGTATGGAAGTGGAATTGACCGCAGCCCTGCTTCTTGCCAGTGTACAGGAGTAAGTAATGCAGTTACCCCCAGTATCCCCTGTTCAACCCGATTGTTTTAAATGTTATGTTTCTCCCCGTGTTTGCGCAGGTGAGATGGTGCGTCAGGCCCGAATCCTGGCCCAAGCGACCTCTGACCTCGTCAACGCCATCAAGGCCGATGCCGAGGGCGAGTCGGACCTGGAGAACTCCCGCAAGCTCCTGTCAGCCGCCAAGCTTCTGGCCGACGCCACTGCCAAGATGGTGGAGGCTGCCAAGGTAACTGTGTGAGATCTTACACCCACCTTACTCCAAGGGTGTGAGTATTGAAAAATTCAGTCTGCCTGAAAATTGGTCTTGGGCCATTGCTATCGAGAGAGAGCAGTCAAAAGCGGGAACTTAAACCTACTGGATCATTTCAGTACGCAATCACCAATAGCTCAGCATCGCCCTCTGGAGCTACTGTTGACAGTTGGCATTTGCATTGTCCGGATTCGATCCGAGATCATGGGGCTCAACCATGCACCACTGTGTGGTTTTTTTAAGCGAATGAGCCACCCAGCAGGCCCAACCCTTACTAGTTTAACAAAATTTATCATCCAATGTTATTTTTCTTTTGTCACGCTCAAGTCAATCAGTATTACAAAATGCACCTGGGGAAGAGGTTAGTTGTTATTTGTCCGTGCCGAGCACACTTCAAGTGAGCGGAAGGTTATTACTGCTTGGCTTGGTCCCTTTCAGTGGGATTGAATTTATGAAGTGCAATGCCCATCCATTTACGTAAGGCATTCACATGGTCCAGGGTTGGGGTTAACTCCATTTCAATACAGTCATTTCAGCATATGACCAGAAAGTTGAATAGAAAAACAGCCATGTTTATTTCATGAGGATTTTTTCGGTTAATGAATTGAGTTTAAACTGACGCCTGAATGCAGAGTGCGCACAGGGAGCGGGTAGCAGTGCGGGATTTGCTTGCGGGGGCTGTGGGGAAGGGGGGGGGGGGGGGAATTTGGGGATGCGATCTCCGCGCTTGACCTCCGGCGCTTGTTTTTTTTTTACGACCGCAGGGTGCGGCCGCTAACCCGGACAGCGAGGAGCAGCAGCAAAGGCTTCGCGAGGCGGCGGAAGGACTGCGCATGGCCACCAACGCCGCCGCGCAGAACGCCATCAAGAAGAGACTGGTCAACAAGCTGGAGGTGAGAGCGGAGGAACCCGCCATTTTATCCCGCCAAGACCTGCTCCCTGGACCTGGGTCGAGCACCTGCGGGGAAATGCCTTAGATTAAATCATTTCTTGTCTTTCTAGAGGAAATAAATATGGGGGCGACATAGCTCAGGAGGTAAGAGCGGTTGTCTGGCAGTCGGAGGGTTGCCGGTTCGATCCCCCGACCCTAGGCGCGTCGAAGTGTCCCTGAGCAAGACACCTAACCCCTAATTGCTCCCAACGAGCTGATTGGTACCTTGCATAGCAGCCTTTCACCGTTGGTGTGTGAGTGTGTGTGTGAATGGGTGAATGAGAGGCATCAATTGTAAAGCGCTTTGGATAAAAGCGCTATATAAATGGAGTCCATATACCATTTACCAAATATGTTACCACAGATGAAACAGTGCACATGCCTCAATACAGCACGATATAAATACACCTGTGAGAATATGCTTCACCTGTTTAGATGTTGGTAGAATCTAAAACGCTCTTGCAAGTAGGGCTGGGCGATATGGACAGAATCAAATATCACGATATTTTTGACCAAATACCTTGATATCGATATTGTGATGATATTGTGGGGATGACTATTGGTACTTTCACAAAATTACACAATGAGATTTTTGATAAATAATCATCAGTAATGCCTATGTAATAACTAAGTGGGTAAAGGCAAATAATAGAACAGTCAGGTAAGTTCAGAAAATTACATCACTGTAATGCTGCCTTTAAAACCAGGAAAAAACAACACTTATGCCATATCATGATATTATGATATACCAAATCCCTGACGATATGTAGTCTCATATGACGATATCGATATAATACCGATATAATGTAGATATATTGCCCAGCCCTACTTGCAAGTCCCTGTGAATATGCAAAACAAGCATGTTGACCCAAACAAAACATGCAGTCAGACAAAAGAATAATTTGCTCCTGAGCATTGGTGAACATTTCTTTTAAAAATGATCAATGATCTGCAGAAACGTTGCTGATGTCGAAGGGGTTAACCGTACGTAGACAGTGTTACTTTTCCGTGAAGGGGGTGTGAGCTGGTTCTCCAAGCCCCCTCAGCGTTTACACCTCACTCGGAGAGGCCCAGGAATAAGGAAACGGCCTGCACTCGTTACCCGAATGTGTAGTTTTGCAAAGTGCGTTTGCTCGTAAAGAGAGAAAATATGCTAATGCAGAACTCGCCGTGCCCTTCGTACCTGAAAAGATCTTCAGGCGGCGCGATCAGGAGCGGGTTTTGGAGTCAGATTCCGGGCTGCGAGGTCTCCTGTCGGCAGCTATGCTTGGAATGGCTCTCGGAGTGAGTAGTCTTTGTAGTGCAGAGGAGCCGTCGCCGACTCAGGACCGGTAGCAACACGTCGCGCCTCTTGTTTTGTTCGCAGACGCACAGCTCGCCTCGTTGACTAGCTTGCTCCGAACGACGTGCTCCGACGCGCAGAAGCTAATTTGTTTTGTCAAGGGCTAAGCTTCAGTTTACAGAGAGCATAGAGCAGTGTCCTGCTGTTTGTCTTAGAGACGCTGTGTAATCTTTATGCGCCACCCAGGTAATTCAGAGGCCGTGAGCTTGAGTGGCGAATATTTCAGAAGCACAGTGTCTGTTTTATAGTGGCAGTGGAGTCCCAGTGTGATGTTGTTGCAGTGCAGAAGAACAAGTGTCTTCATATAATCGGGTGTACAGGGACTTAAAAAATGCTCTTAATCTGAAAGGTGTACTGGGGGGAACACACATACTTATGTTGTGTTGTAGAAGTGTCTTCATGAAATCGTGTGGTGGGAGGTAAGATGTTTTTAGTGAGAGGTGTACCAGGAGGAACACAAATATAACTATTTTATTGTCAACCTGTGTACTCTTATCAAGCCATGACCTTCCTCCTGTGGTGCTTACATGCCTGCACAGTTAATATAGATGAGGATGATTATTACATCTCGAACGTTTTCAGATGCACCATCATCATCCTCTTCTCCACCACATTTCTTATGCTTTTACGTGTGATGTGAATATACATTAATTTGATTGTTGTGAAACTGACTTTTCCGAAGGTTGCTCTGCACAGTCCCTGTGTTTATTGGAAGTGCATTTTTTTTAACCCGTACCCCATGTCTGACTGTAGGCCTAGATTGGAGTACATTCCACTTCAGTCAATTCAGTACATGAAGTGAAATTCAGTTGATGAACTGAAAAGTAAACCAGGAAGTGGGTTTTCAGTGAGTCGAGTCTCAGATGCGAGGGGGGAAAAAAAACACCCCCTGAGAACTGGGCGCACTGGCTTAATGAGCAACAACAGGCATCACAGTTATACCCCTCTTCCTCTCCCTCATCCCCCCACCCTGACCTCCTCCCCCCCCCCCCTTCCAGAACGCGGCGAAGCAGGCGGCGGCGGCGGCCACCCAGACCATCGCGGCGGCTCAGCACGCCGCCTCCACCAACAAGAACCCCGCCGCCCAGCAGCAGCTCGTCCAGAGCTGCAAGGTGAGCCACCGCATCGCCACGGCAACCTCCCCCCCCCCCCCCCCCAACTTCCTGTTTCTATGAGGTCAGGCCGAGTTCACACCCGTTGCCTCCGCTAACCACCTCCCCTGCCCTTGGTAAGCTTCTGAGCTTACAGGGGAGTCGCTGTTTCGAGTGGAAACAGAGTTCTGCGCCTTTCCCGGAAGTGGCAAAACCGCCGTACCGTTTCACAGTATGCTCAGTTTCACTGCATGCATACTGTAGACTCACATGCACAGACATTTCAGTGTTTCATTAGTTCAGCTTTTCTTATGTGTAATGTTTTCGCAGTACTGAAGAGCAAGTGTCTTCATGAAATTGGGTGTACAGGGACTGAAAAAATGCTCTTAGCGAAAGGTGTACCAGGGGGAACACACATATAACTGACATGTGCTGACTTTGTATTTAAACAAAAATAGTTTCAGAATTTCCATCAAAGATGAGCAGACATTTTGTGTTCCTGGTCCTTTTACCACAGTTATTCACTGGGCATTATAAGCAATAAACATTTAAATGCACTCTTGAAATGTATTTTTTTGCTATTGATTGCAGTGGTTATTTTGTAGCCTTGATTGTTTCTGGGAAACTAACGGGTGAACATTTGCAGTGACATATGTGACATAATATAATACAGCAGTGCAATACTGTGGCAGTAGACATTCAGAACTGCAGTTCGGCACCAGAAACTCCTGTCGCTACCCGAAGCCCTTGTAAGGTAGAGAGGACGTAAGAAATGCTGGAGCTGCATATCTGGTGCTTCTGTAGAGTCTGTGGTGGTGGTGCCAGTCCTCCCTCGAGGCTGAAAGGTGGTGGGGGTTAGTGGCCTGTTCTGACACGTGCTCTTTGCCGGTGGCAGGTGGTGGCGGAGCAGATCCCCATGCTGGTCCAGGGAGTCCGCGGCAGCCAGTCTCAGCCCGACAGCCCCAGCGCCCAGCTGGCCCTCATCGGGGCCGGCCAGAACTTCCTGCAGGTGGGACCCCGCACGCCGTCTCCACGGTTACCGCTCTGACCCTTAGCGCCGTGCGCCGGCTTCTTAGCGCAGGCTGCTGAGCCGTCCAGGCTAAGCTAGCAGAGACACATTCAGCCCCAATGTTCATTATCTCCCACACAAGCCACGTCGGCGAGACCAGAGGGGTGGCGGATACATGAAAGGTCGGATGGACCGGTAAAATTTAAATAAGCACGGCAGCTGACGCCGTTTAAAGATATGAATATGCAAAAAGGAATTAACTCAACAAACCGTTTGCCACCTGTGTTTTTATTGTTTTCGCGGCGCAGTGACCCTGGTCCTGGAGATCTACCGTCCTGTAGGTTTTCATTAAACCCTAATCTGGCACACCTGATTCTACTAATTAGCAGCTGAGCAAGTTACGCAGCTGTTGACTGTGGTGTGTTTGTTTGGGTTGGAATGAAAGCCCACAGGACGGTAGATCTCCAGGAACAGAATTGGGCGGACCTTACAGAGACGTTTAATCACCTATTGTGGGGGAGGTCTCATGGTCCTAGCTTGAGTCTATAGAGCAAGCATAGATGTGTTTTTAGTGTAACAAAATGTGTAAAAATGGGCACATCGCCAGACTGTCAATCTCTATTAGAAATTTACATTCAAATGAGGGTGTGGGATAATCCAGTTGGTGCTTATGCAGGTGTCAGTTATGCAGGAGTCTACTGTTGCAGTACAGTGGGTGGGGAAAAAACGAATACTGTGGTACTGAACCCGAAAAAAAATATTACCCAAATTGGTGTCCCCTCATGAACTGTGCGTGCTCTTGCATAGGCTTTAGCCTAAACCTGTTTTTGCGTCGCTTTCCATAAAAGTTCATTTCAGCTTTAAATAAAAACGGTGCCATTAAAAATAGTCCTTTCTTGTTCTTTGTTAAATTAAGTTGCATGAGTGCTACCTTTGTTCAATCACAATCTGGTTGATAAAGCATGTCGGTTCAGATAAAAAATGTCGATGGTATGGCCATTTTGACTTTTTTGGAAGAGTAGGGTTCATTTGCCAAAGTCTTTAATAGTGTAGCATTGCAGTTCTTCCATTTCTTTTAGTGAAAAGGAGCACAGCTTTGACGGGGCCTAGTGGCTGTGATTCCCTCTACTGCTTTGGTGAGGGAGCTGTCTGTAGTTAGAATAGGAATCTTTGAGATGTGTCTCAGGCTTATTCAGGAAGGCTCATCTTTATACAGTGTGTGAAGTACCCTGTATTAGCATGTCTGCTGTCATCAGCAGACACATTAATGACGAAGTACAGTACTTCAACACTGGGACGTGCGGCTAGTGGAAAAGTGGAAATGCCAGTGGTTTAATAAGGTGTCTGGCAGCATCCCAAATTCTGCAGGAGAAGACAGCAAAGCAACTCATGGTTGATGAGTGGAAAGCACTGTGACAGGATTTGTTCTAGAATGTTCCATAAATTCTCCAGTCATGACTGAGAATGCCCTGACACCTGTATAAGGTCAGCACTGTTCTCCTCAAACCTTTGGCTGACTACTCATCACCTTCAAAGATGCCTCATCTCTGCAGGAAAGAAATGCTACTGTTGAGCAAGAATGGTACCTGAATTCTCAGGATACCAGTGCACTGAAGCAAGCTGGGGGAAATGTGCTTCACACCATTACAGAAACAACAACAAACCTTCACTGTTGCAATAATTTTGTTTGTATTTCTCTGACCACTCCCTTGCACACAGCCTGGAGCCAAAATGGTGACAGCTGCCAAGGCCACAGTGCCGACCATAAGCGACCAGGCCTCCGCCATGCAGCTCAGCCAGTGCGCCAAGAACCTGGCCTCCGCCCTCGCCGAGCTCCGCACCGCGGCACAGAAGGTATGATTAGCATCAGCAGGGGGTCATTGTGCCCTCCTTAATCAGTCACTATTTAAGAGCATACTTAGCTGGGCCCTCCGGCTGTCCTCTTTAGGGACAGTCCTCTTTAGGGACAGCCGGAGGGACTGTCCACTCTCCTCACTTTCTCTTCTGTGTCCACTCTCCTCACTTTCTCTTCTGTGTCCACTCTCCTCACTTTCTCTTCTGTGTACGCTCTCCTCACTTTCTCTTCTGTGTCCACTCTCCTCACTTTCTCTTCTGTGTACGCTCTCCTCACTTTCTCTTCTGTGTCCACTCTCCTCACTTTCTCTTCTGTGTACGCTCTCCTCACTTTCTCTTCTGTGTACGCTCTCCTCACTTTCTCTTCTGTGTCCACTCTCCTCACTTTCTCTTCTGTGTACGCTCTCCTCACTTTCTCTTCTGTGTACGCTCTCCTCACTTTCTCTTCTGTGTACGCTCTCCTCACTTCCTGATATGTTTCCACCCTGGTTACTTTCTCTTTTGTGTCCACTCTCCTCACTTCCTGTTTTGTGTCCACTCTCCTCACTTCCTGTTTTGTGTCCACTCTCCTCCCTTCCTGTTTTGTGTCCACTCTCCTACCTTCCTGTTTTGTGTCCTCTCTCCTGACTTCCGGCTTTGTGTCCACTCTCCTGACCTCCTGTTTCATGTCGTCCCTGCTCACTTTCTATTTCCGTGACAGGCGCAGGAAGCCTGCGGCCCACTGGAGATTGACAACGCCCTGTCCGTGGTGCGCGGCCTGGAGAAGGACATGCAAGAGGCCAAGACCTCGGCTAACGAAGGCAAACTCAAACCCCTGCCAGGGGAAACGGTAAGGGAGAGAGAGTGAGAGAGAGAGACTGTGTAAGAGTGTGTGTGAGAGAGAGTGAGAGAGTGTGTGTGAGAGAGACTGTGTAAGAGTGTGTGTGAGAGTGAGAGGGAGAGAGTGTGTAAGAGTGTGTGTGAGAGAGAGTGAGAGAGTGTGTGAGAGAGCGAGAGAGCAAGTGAGAGAGAGAGAGTGTGTGAGAGAGAGTGAGAGAGCAAGTGAGAGAGAGTGTGTGAGAGAGAGTGAGAGAGCAATAGTGAGAGGGTGTGTGAGAGCATGAAAGCGAGACTGTGTATGAGAGTGAGAGAATGTGTGAGAAAGAGAGGGAGAGTGAGAGCGTGTGTGAGAGAGCGAGAGAGGAGGGGCCCTTGCAGAGTTTCCTTCGCTCACCTAGTTTGCAGTCTCACACATTGCTAGTTTTACACTTCCTGTCACATGACCAGTGGCTCTGGCCACAAGCTCTTGGCACCTTGCCTCAAAACAAGCAATCTCAGAGAATTTTGGGTATTCATGGCATCTACCTGTACGTTGTGATCACTGTGTGATTCTGGTTATCTGAGTTATTCCTGCGGTTCTGTGTTGTGGGGGTGGGTTGGTGTAAATGTGTTCTGGTAAGCTTGTGAAGTAAACAATGATGATTCCCTCCACTATTACTGTTGTAGTATATTTATCTAAAGCTGGCTTAAGGAGTGCAGAAATATCAGTGTTTCTTGCTGAGATCTATGTATTATTATTCTTTAACACTGGTGTGGTTTTTATGGGGCTTTCATCGTGTCCTAATGTTGTGATTCTCATGATAACACTTAGTGATGGCACCACACGCTGGACATATTGGGAACTGTTTGTGTCTTCTGTGCAGGCATTCATTCATCCTGAAGTACACTTCACAAACTCTCCTGTTTTTTTTTCTCTCTCCTTCACTAAATTCCTCTCTCTCGCTCACTCGCACTCTTCCTCTCTTCTGTCACACTCACTTGCCCTTACCTCTCTCCGCCTCCCTCCATTCATCTCTCCCTCTGTCTCTCTTTCTTTTTCTCTCAGCTGGAGAAGTGTTCTCAAGATCTGGGCACCAGCACCAAGGCGGTGAGCTCTGCCATCGCCCAGCTTCTGAGCGAAACCACTCAGGGCAATGAGAACTACACAGGTAACACCCGTGACCTTTAACCCCCACTCAGTGAACTGAACTGACATGGAATTGGCCTCGCACTGCTAGCTATCTATTAATAATCCAATTTACATGAAACTGTAGCTTCATCCACTCACCACTGGGGGAGCTCATGTAGACCTCTAACTGTACAAGCTCCCCTCAGCCATGAAAAGCTGAAATAGAATGCAGTATAAATAGGAACGGATTATTTTGGTGAAATGAAAAGGTTTGAGGTACTGTTGGACTGGATGCTCTAGGTCGAGGCCTGCTGTTGCTATTTGGTCTCTGAAGGTCCCATTGGCTGTCTATCGCTGTCAGTCATGCTATGCACCTCCCACTGTCCCAATATTTCTGAAATATAAAATCCTGGAGAGTCACAGAAACAAATGCTCCTATTTTTTTCTTAAGACGTCAGGGAAAAAGTTTGTAAAAAGGAAAAGGTATCCGTCTTTCTTACCAACTTGATGGCACATTCCTTGCAACATCACTGTGCCAGTCATGCTAACAAACTGAACACGTCACTGATCCGTACTTTAGTTCCACTATCAACACTCATCAGTCAGTGCAGACTCAAAATGTTCTGAAGCAAACCGGGGCCTGCCTGCGGAGATGGGGTCCCCCTCTGAGTCCGTTTCTGCTCAAGGTTTCTTCCTGCTATCAGTCAGGGAGTTTTTCCTTGCCACTGTTGCCCTAGCTTTACTCTTTGGGGGCCAGTTCTCTGTAAAGCTGCTTTGTGACAAAACTCCTTTGTTAAAAGCGCTATACAAATAAAATTGATTGATTGGTTGATTGATTGAAGCTAGTGTGTATCAGTGTCAGTCCACATTACTGAGGAGAAGTGACCCGAAAGCTCTCCAGGGTTTTATATTTCAGGCATATTAGCTGTGACAATCGCACCCACACGGTCCTTGGAAAATGATGCATTTGCCTTAAGTTGTCATTGAAAATTTTGATAGACGAATATGGCTCTGATTTTAGTGGGAACCCCCCTGTCCCCTCTCCCCCCCGACAGGCATGGCTGCTCGCGACGTTGCCCAGGCCCTGCGCTCCCTGGCCTCGTCCGCGCGCGGGGTGGCCGCCAACACGGCCGACCCCCAGGCCGGCAACGCCATGCTGGACTGCGCCGCCGACGTCATGGACAAGTCGGCCAACCTCATCGAGGAGACCAAGAGGGCCATCGCCAAGCCCGGCGACCCCGACAGCCAGCAGAGACTGGCCCAGGTGGGTCCCCCCGTCGCCCCGGGGGCCGAGACGCTGGGGTCAGACCCCGGGTCAGACAACCAGCATTCAATGTGCTTTCACACCCCTGGAATACCCAGTAACATTCCTGCAGATGACTGGAAATTTTTAAAAGAGGCATCTGTTTTCACCAATATTACGAAAAAAAAAGAGTTTTTGTTTCACATGATTGTTTTTGGTTATTGAGATGTTCGGTTGAATATTCTGCAGGAGCGTTTACAAGTTTAATGGCATCTAAAGAGTTAAAAGTGTTTTGAATGCGTGTTTGACCCAGACCTAGCTGGGACGGATGGGTTCTGGGTTGTGGTGTCTGTTTGGACGGCGTGAGGTTACAGAGCATCGCAGCGCTGAGACTTGTGCTCAGACGCACTCGTACTTTCCTTTCTGCATCATAAATGGGCTCCTGATGCCCGCTTTATCTTTCGCTCGGTCCATTAGTCTCTGTTCTCGTCTCTCTTTGCTTAAGTGCTGGCCTGATTGGTCCGTCCTTTAAGTCTCATCTCTGTGAAGATTCCGCTGCCGTCAGAGGTGTAATTGCTGTTGTTCCTGCAATATGAAGGCAAATTCACATGTAGTCGCTAATGGTTTGCATTCCATTTGAGGAGTAATGCAGTAACACTGATGATCTTTGTCTGTCTGTCTGTGTGTGTGTGTGTGTGTGTGTGTGTGTGTGTGTGCGCGCGTGTGCCTGTGTGTGTGCATGTCTGTATCCCTGTCTGTGCGTACATGCATGTGTGTGTGTTTGTGCCTGTGTCTGTGTGCACGTGTGTGTGTTTGTCTCTCTGTCTGTCTGTCTGTCTGTGTGTTTGTATGTATGTGTGTGTTTGCCTGTCTGGGTGTCCATGTGCGTGTGTCTGTGCCTGTCTGTGTGCGCATGTGTGTCTGTGTGTTTGTATGTATGTGTGTGTGTCCGTGTGTTTGTATGTGTGTGTTTTGCCTGTCTGTCTGTCTGTCTGTGTGTCCGTGTGTCTGTCTGTGTGTGTGTGTGTGTCTGTGTCTTTGTCTGTGTCCGTCTGTCCGTGTGTCTGTCTGTCTGTGTGTCCGTGTGTAGGTGGCGAAGGCTGTATCCCAGGCCTTGAACAGGAGTGTGAACTGCTTGCCTGGACAGAGAGATGTGGACAATGCCATCCGGACGGTCGGGGAGGCCAGCAAGAAGCTCCTGTCCAACTCGGTGAGCGAAGCCCAAGAGGACAGGCCCATTCAGAACCCGCCTCAAATAAATACGATCCAGATTTTCTGACAGCATGTTTTACAGTCATGTCAGCCAGAGAAAAACAGTGAAAAACTAACCGCATTCCTCGATTTAACTCATCATAAACACATCTTATACACCCACCTCTGAACTTTTCACTCTAATCAAATTTCAGTCAAACTGAATGTATTTTTGCATTATTGTGGTAATTCAGTTGAAGGCCTTTAGAAGTGGCTGCTGAGTCTTGAGGCACTGGAGAGTCACTGTCTGCCTGCACGGCTCCTCCCCCAGCTTCACTCCCACACCGCGATGGCAATGAGAAAACAATCACATTTTACTAAAGCAGTGCGTTCGGCTATAGTGTGGCTGGGCGTTTGGATTTTCATACGACCATAAGGTGGTGTCACAGGACATTGGTCTTGAATGGAAAACAATTCTCAGGAAGAACAAGAAGGACTTTCTTTTTTCTTATTTATACCAATATGACATTATGGTTTGGCCATGATTCGTCTTCTGAACTTGGCGGGGTTTATTTTCAGGACACTGCTGTGTGACGTGTTGCAATCCTGTTTTAATTCGGTGGGGAGGAGGGCAGGTCCGAGTTGGCGTGGCGCTGGCTTTTTTGGAATTCCAAATATACACCGTAGTCATGGTTCCCACAGTCTTCGAAATTCTGTGGAAATGTTTGCACCCTTGGAAAGTTGTAGAAGTGTGCTCAAATGTCCCAGTGTTCTTCATAAGTCAGGAAAAAAGTTTTGACAGCTAAATTCATTCATTCATTCATTCATTCGCAGTAACACCTTGATGTTACTTATGACATCTTGCCATACCAGATAACACTTTTTTTCCCAATGAAATACTCGCACAGGTGTAGTATGAATTCAAGATCTGTTTCAAAGTTAAACTTTACGCTCTTAACAGTGCATTGATTGTGCTAACAAATTTGGAAAGTTCCACTTTAATTACACTACCAGTCATTGTAGACTCAAAATATTCTATACATAATGCACCCAAAAATGTGTGTTCATCCTAAAATTGTAGCCTTTTTCCTCAAAGTAGCCCTGCCTATTGCACCTATAAATACTTGAAAATCATAGCTATCATTTCATAACAAATATCACTGAGAATTTGTGGATGTAAATCTGATTTGAGCGGGATCCATGCTTGACTCAATTCCTCTCCCCCCACCCAACCCAGTTCCCAGCGAGTGGGAAGAGCTTCCAGGAGGCGCAGGCCAACCTGAACCAGGCCGCCGCCGGGCTGAACCAGTCCGCTAACGAGCTGGTGCAGGCGTCCCGCGGCACCACCCAGGACGTGGCCAAGGCCTCGGGCAAGTTCGGACATGACTTCAACGAGTTCCTGGAGGCGGGCGTGGACATGGCGGGACAGTCACAGGTGGGCCCCCGCGCAGGAGGGAAGGAGGAAGCAGGAAACAGGAAGTGGTATCTGGGAAATTAATGGAAGACCGTTATATATGCTCACAGAATATTGTGCATATTATGAATTAAATTCCTGGATTGACTGAATTGAAATGCGATTGACCACAACCTGTGGGTTGCATTTTCCTTTTTTTAATTTAAAAAATAATAATTTGTTTGCTTTTGGGTGAGCTGTGGTTTGTATTGTTTGTCCATTTTCTAGTCAGTTTCATTATGTTATGAAGCCAAAGGCAAATTTCAATGTCGGGGAAATAGTTACTTTTAGGTAAATTGAACATCATCTTGAACTGTATTTCTAATTTTTTTCCTCTGGTGCATTTGCAGTCAAAGGAAGACCAGACGCAGGTGGTCACCAACCTGAAGACCATCTCCATGTCCTCCAGCAAGCTCCTGCTGGCTGCCAAGGCCCTCTCCACTGACCCCAACGCCCCCAACCTCAAGAACCAGCTGGCGGCCGCTGCCCGGTAAGAGTCTGCCCCCCCCCCCCCCACATCTGTCAAGACGATTGTGATGTTAAATTTGGGAAACCAAAAGGAGCTCACTCTACCAGTCATGGAGCACAATGCCAAAAACCAATAGAATTGCCGATGGCAGTTTTTAGACACTGTCTTGCTACTTCTTCGCAAGTCCCACCAGGATTCCGAAATACAACCAGAAAGTGTCCACCAATCACAGTCAGCATTGTTCTGTTGGTTTTTACCAATGCGCTCCATGATTGGTGGAGCTCCCCCCTGTTTGTTTTCAGTGAGTAAGGTGACATCACAACCTTCTCCATTATCCCTGGATGGATGGTGGCAGTGTAGTTCAAATCTGTGAGGCCCAAGCCCCAGAGAAGCATCCCTTTCCTCAGAGCTCCTCTTGTGGGCAGTTTGAGGAGGAGGCTAATTTCGCTTAGCTAGGACCACGCACAGGGGCAGAGAGCAGTGAAGTGGTGCTCATATTGTAAAATTGCCTCTCAGGTGACATGCGGTTGCTCAGCTGAGAGTGTACCGGGCTCTCCTCTCTGTGAATTAGCATATATTACGTAAGGCACCCCCCCCGGCCCTTTCTGTGGCTGTTCATAGAAATCGGCATGGTTACATAATGGCGCCTTTTGCAAAGCCGAAATATTGGGCTTACGTAAAGGAGCGGGTGATGGACAGGCTTTGGTGAGAGACTCCTGCGGCCTTCCTCTCGCCATGTCGGCGTAGCGCTGGTGGGTGTTTGGTGGGGTCAGAGGTCACGCGTTGATGAAACCGGTGCAGGCCATGCTCTCTGGCCCCCGGTGATGGGGAAGGGGGCGGGGGGTGGGGGGGTCTCCTGAAACAGGGTTGTTGTGAAAATTTCACGTCCCCCTTCGCTGCTTCTGTTGAGAATGCTGGAATGGTAAACCCCCCTCTCTCCCTCTCTCTCTCTCTCTCTCCATTGCTCTCTCCCTCTCTCTCTCCCTCCCTCTCTCTCTGAGCGAGGCATCCCAGAGAGGGCTCCCGCGGATAGGTAGCTGTAAATGCCAAGCGCTGCAGCGCGTGTGGGCGAGCCATGACTCTCGCTCTCTCTATCCCTCCCTCTCTCCCCCCTCCCTCTCTTTCTCCCTTCATCTCTACCACTGTCTCTTTCTTTCCCTCCCTCTCCTTCTCTAATCTCCCATCGCACTTATGCCTGGCTCACATCCTTGTTATCCCTCTCCCCCTCTCTCTCCCTCTCCCCCTCTCTCCCTCTCACGCGCTCTCTCTCTCTCTTCCTCGCAGTGCCGTCACTGACAGCATCAACCAGCTAATCACCATGTGCACCCAGCAGGCACCGGGGCAGAAGGAGTGTGACAATGCGCTGCGCGAGCTGGAGGTACGCGCTCTCTCTCTCTCCCTGTCGCGTCTGTGTCTCTCTCTCTCGCAGCGCAGCCTCTCAGGACGACTCACGCCTGGAAGAGCGCCGAAGGATCCAGCCGGGCCCCTCGGAACGGGGCGTGATCGCTGCTGGAACACGGGAAGAGGACCCGCCACCTACCTGTCGATCGCCCCTGAACCCCCGAGGGGCGGTAGCCAGCGCGCTTTTCTCTACGTGTGACATCTGTGAAATTTGACTTTTGTCTGAAACTTATCGGAATACGCGGTGGTGACGCGCGGTTACGTTTGCGAAATGCAGCCCGTCGTCATCTTGCTCTGTGGGTCAGTGTGCGCAGACGCTATTTGAGAACTGGAGAAAATGATTTATTGTTCTGTTTTAATGTTCAATTTTCCCTGTGTTGTGGGGATGTGTAACTGCAAAAAAGTAGACTAAACTTTGACTTCAACTTTGATTAGTTAGTGCCCGGGCTTTCTCTTCTGTTCAGATACTGAGAGCAGGCAGAGTGAGTAAATATTTAATGCCGGTGGTTCTGCTAGCAGATTCAGAAACAATCTGTTCTTGTGTCTCACTTACCTTTTTGAGGAATTATGAATATCGTGAACATTGTGAACATTGCTGGGAGTGTGATTCCTGCATTTATTCTAGAGACAGACCTAGTGTGAGACGGTGGGGGATTGTTGTTTAGACCCTTTGTGCTACAGTGCCCTGTCCTGAACAGCATAGCTGTACCCCCCCCCCCCACCCCCAAGCCCCGCTAACCACTCTTTAACCCCCCTCTCTAGACGGTTCGGGGGATGCTGGAGAACCCCACGGAGGCAGTGAGTGACCTGTCCTACTTCGACTGCATCGACAGCGTCATGGAGAACTCCAAGGTACAGTTCGGTTTGGTTTGAGTTTCTGTTAGCGCTGAAGCTTCAACCGCTCTGTTTACGGCGTCTAATCACTCGTACGTACCGCTCTGTTTACAGCGTCTAATCACTCGTACATACCGCTCTGTTTACAGAGTCTAATCACTTGTGCGTACCGCTCTGTTTACAGAGTCTAATCACTCGTACGTACCGCTCTGTTTACAGAGTCTAATCACTCGTACATACCGCTCTGTTTACGGCGTCTAATCACTCGTATGTACCGCTCTGTTTACGGCGTCTAATCACTCGTACATACCGCTCTGTTTACAGAGTCTAATCACTCGTACGTACCGCTCTGTTTACAGAGTCTAATCACTCGTACGTACCGCTCTGTTTACAGAGTCTAATCACTCGTACATACCGCTCTGTTTACAGTCTAATCACTCGTACGTACCGCTCTGTTTACAGTCTAATCACTCATACATACCGCTCTGTTTACAGAGTCTAATCACTCGTACATACCGCTCTGTTTACAGAGTCTAATCACTCGTACATACCGCTCTGTTTACAGAGTCTAATCACTCGTACGTACCGCTCTGTTTACAGAGTCTAATCACTCGTACATACCGCTCTGTTTACAGAGTCTAATCACTCGTACGTACCGCTCTGTTTACAGAGTCTAATCACTCGTACGTACCGCTCTGTTTACAGAGTCTAATCACTCGTACGTACCGCTCTGTTTACAGAGTCTAATCACTCGTACGTACCGCTCTGTTTACAGAGTCTAATCACTCGTACGTACCGCTCTGTTTACAGAGTCTAATCACTCGTACATACCACTCTGTTTACAGAGTCTAATCACTCGTACGTAAAGCTCTGTTTACAGAGTCTAATCACTCGTACGTACCGCTCTGTTTACAGAGTCTAATCACTCGTACATACCGCTCTGTTTACAGAGTCTAATCACTCGCACGTACCGCTCTGTTTACAGAGTCTAATCACTCGTACGTACCGCTCTGTTTACAGAGTCTAATCACTCGCACGTACCGCTCTGTTTACAGAGTCTAATCACTCGTACGTACCGCTCTGTTTACAGAGTCTAATCGCTCGTACGTACCGCTCTGTTTACAGAGTCTAATCACTCGCACGTACCGCTCTGTTTACAGAGTCTAATCACTCGTACGTACCGCTCTGTTTAGAGTCTAATCACTCGTACATACCGCTCTGTTTACAGAGTCTAATCGCTCGTACGTACCGCTCTGTTTACAGAGTCTAATCACTCGCACGTACCGCTCTGTTTACAGAGTCTAATCGCTCGTACGTACCGCTCTGTTTACAAAGTCTAATCACTCGTACGTACCGCTCTGTTTACAGAGTCTAATCACTCGTACATACCGCTCTGTTTACAGAGTCTAATCGCTCGTACATCCCGCTCTGTTTACAGAGTCTAATCGCTCGTACATACCGCTCTGTTTACAGAGTCTAATCACTCGTACGTACCGCTCTGTTTACAGAGTCTAATCACTCGCACGTACCGCTCTGTTTACAGAGTCTAATCACTCGTACGTACCGCTCTGTTTACAGAGTCTAATCGCTCGTACGTACCGCTCTGTTTACAGAGTCTAATCACTCGCACGTACCGCTCTGTTTACAGAGTCTAATCGCTCGTACGTACCGCTCTGTTTACAGAGTCTAATCACTCGTACATACCGCTCTGTTTACAGAGTCTAATCACTCGTACGTACCGCTCTGTTTACAGAGTCTAATCGCTCGTACATACTCGTTGCGTTGTTTTCTTGTTTCCTCTGCAACTCTTTTCAGCTGTGTTTGGTCCAAGTCTTGGCCCATTAAACACAGCTGAGGGACAGAGGGATACATTAATGACTGGTGACAAGTTCCTGAATTTAAGTGTAGTAATTAGCCCATTCCCCTTAATTGATTCGTCATGGGCGCTGTAGCTGTGGCGCTGAAGTTCATGTAACGCGTGTCAGATCAGGATCGAGCGCTCGGGATTTAATTCTTCTGACAAGCGCAGGATTTGTTCCAGTGCAGCATATTGTCGAGTAGTAACTGTATGTAACCACAAAAAACCAGTGGCTGTGAGGAGTCTGTCTACTGTCATCTATAACTGTAAAATGTGCAGTATAAGGCATCTTATATTTGTCTGGCTTCAAGAAAAAGGCTGCTGAGCTGGCCTTGGTAGATTTTGATGCTCACAAGCCTGGGCCAAGTAATTATATGAAATATTTGAATGTTGTGAACAAAAATTCCTCTGACACTTTTAGTAAAAGTCTTGCTTTCTGTTGATTTTTTATTAGCTATTTTTAATATTTTTCAAATATATAAAGTCTTGTTTTATTTTCTGCATTGCGCAGGTCTTGGGAGAAGCCATGGCGGGGATTTCCCACAATGCCAAAAACAGCAATCTGCCAGAGTTTGGCGACTCGGTCAGCTCCGCCTCCAAGGCCCTGTGCGGGCTGACCGAAGCCGCGTCTCAGGTGAGCCCCCCGTGCACAGCAGACTGGGTCTGGGGGTGGATAAGGGTCTGGGGGGGTGGGACAGGGTCTGGGGGTGGATAAGGGTCTGGGGGGGTGGGACAGGGTCTGGGGGTGGATAAGGGTCTGGGGGGGTGGGACAGGGTCTGGGGGTGGATAAGGGTCTGGGGGTGGACAGGGTTTAGTGGTGGACAGGGTCTGGGGGTGGATAAGGGTCTGGGGGGTGGGACAGGGTCTGGGGGTAGATAAGGGTCTGGGGGGGTGGGACAGGGTCTGGGAGTGGACAGGGTCTGGGAGTAGACAGGGTTTAGTGGTGGACAGGGTCTGGGGCTGCGACTGGGTCTGGGAGTGGATAAGGGTCTGGGGGTGGACAGGGTCTGGGGGGGTGGGACAGGGTCTGGGAGTGGACAGGGTTTGGGGTGGGACGGTGGGATAGGGTCTGGGTGCATGTTAGCCAATCTGTCGCAGACTCTCTGCTGAAACGCCACACAGGGGGGCGGGGGGGGGGGGGGGGGAGTCTCCGACAGATTGGCTAATATGCACCCAGACCCGCATCCGTTGTTAGAAATGGAGTGTGGAAGCTGAACGGATCCTGATGCTTCTGGTCTGCACTGTTGCGTGGGAAGCGGCTGTGTGGGAGCGGCGTGTCACTCATATTTTAGTGCTTAGCACTGGCCGAGTTTCAACAAAGACAAACGCACTCACACACACACACACACACACACCTACACACACACCTACACACATACACACTCACACACACACACACACACACACACTCACACACACAAATGCACGCCCACACAGACACACACACACACACACACACTTACACTAATGCATGCCCACACACCTACACACACACACACACACACTCACACACACACACACTCACACACACACTCACACACACACACACTCACACACACGCACATGCACGCCCACACAGACATACCTACACACATATACATGCACACACACACACTCACACAAACACTGCCACATTCGTACACACACTCGCTCTCAATTGTAAGTGAAGCAGTCATTGTGTGCTTTTAAAAGCCCAGTGAGTCATCATTCAGCAGAATGCTTCAACACCAGAGCGCTGGAACAAAGGGCTGGGGCTCCTGCTTTTCTCCCTCTTCATGTCTCGCTACACTTTCAGAGTGTCTTCTTTTGAGGGGTCGTAGCTACCGCGGAAGGAAATATGGTATTTCTGCAAATAAAAACATATAAAAACATATCATGAAAATAATTAAGTGGAAATGTTTCGAAGACATGCGCAGTTCTGGTCCTGGAGGCATTTTTCGATTTTTCATAACAAACGGGGGATTAGGCACCAAATTGTCATTTTTTATGACAGCCTTTGTTAAACTGCTGCAGCATCCAGTGCAGTTGCTATATTGTTTCTGTGGTTCTGAGCAGCCAGGGAGAACCTGGACTGGTTCACAAGCTTGCCCTCCCGGACCGACGGTGAGTCGCAGTGCAGTCTGGGTAGAAAGCTCTGAACGCTCTTCTCCCCTCACAGGCCGCCTACCTGGTCGCAGTTTCGGACGCCAACAGCCACGCCGGCCAGAAGGGCCTGGTGGACCCGGCCCAGTTTGCCCGAGCCAACCAGTCCATCCAGATGGCCTGCCAGAACCTGACCGACCCGGCCTGCACCCAGTCCCAGGTAAGCGCTCCTGTGCCACGCACTGTAACCCTGAGAGAACAGCACTACTATCTCTGCTACTGTATGGGCCCGTGCTATGGATCTGGGTCCTCCTAAGACCTCCTAAGAAAAATAACAAGACCCAAGACCCTATTCTCCTAACACCCAACTATTTATTTTTGTCCCCTATAGGGGACATGAGTCTGTGGTCTTAATCTTAAGAACCTTACTGCAATATATTTTTGTCATTCCAGACACTTGTATTTTGTTAAAAAACATTTAATACTTTGTTTTAAATACTTTTACTCTTTAGACACCAGTAAAGGTCCTTTCACGTTACTAGAAGCAGAATTCATTTTCACCAGTAGTCAGGATGAAATTCTTCTTTCCTATGATTCTATCATTTATAAAACTGCGTAATCACTATGTGTGATTAAAGAGTATCCCTGAGGTTTTGTTTACAAGTAAGTAAACACTCCTGTTGTTTGCTGGTTGTTGTTTTGTACTGTTTCTCATTGTTTTTGGGCTGTGTGCTGTAACCTCTCGGTCAGGTTTCCCATGAAAATATATTTTTATCTTGATGGAAGCTTTCTGCAAAAAGTATAAACAGAAATGTAAAAAAATCCCCTTCTGTAGTTTCCTTTAATAAGCAGGATAGAATAGCATACAATATTCTGTGAGATATCCTGTCACGGTTAACCGAGGGGGTTTTGTAAGGTCAGTTGGGGTCTCTTTTTGGGTTGCTTAGTAACCGTATGGAAGTGAGGCAAAAAAACAGGGTCATGACCCCGTTTAGAAAATTCCCGTCACACACGCCAACAGCAGCTTCTCATTAAGTGGCTTTCAAAGCTAAAAGCAGCTAATCTACAGCAGAAAATCTTAAAGTTGTGTTAGCATACGCCCCCCCCCCACCCCCCCGCCAGGCCTGCAATTAGCTATATCTGTGCGACTTCCTCTTTGCTCCATTGAATTCTGAGAAACCCCAATTTGAGCGGTATTATTTCTCCACCCGCTGGTTTGCATCGAGCGCCTATTGCGACTGCACCGAAGGACTCATGCTGGGGTTTTTTCGCTTTTCAGACCAGGATAAACAGTGAGTCTGGTGATGTAACGGTATCGGAGGTAAATTTAGCCGGCTGTTTTTTTTCCTTCTGCAGACCATCTTTGTGTGAAATAAAGCCAGTGTTTTTTTTCCTCCCCGCTACCGAGAAAGCTGCGACCCTTATCTCACAGCTGCTTAACGTGGGGGGTGGCGGGGGGGTGAAGCTGCTTCTGTTCCGTTTCTGTCAATAACGCGCACGCCTCTGTCTCCCAAGGTCCTTTCCGCCGCCACCATTGTCGCCAAACACACGTCCGCCCTCTGCAACGCCTGCCGGCTCGCCTCCTCCAAGACGTCCAACCCCGTTGCTAAGCGACAGTTCGTCCAGTCGGCCAAGGAGGTGGCCAACAGCACGGCCAATCTCGTCAAGTCCATCAAGGTACGCTTCCCGGGAGGACGGCGGCACGGAACTTAAGCGCATGAGACGCCGTCGTCTGCGTCCCGTCTGAGTCGCGTGGGGTATGGAACGAAACGTGCGTCTGAGGTGTTTTCCCTTCTCTGCCCCCGTACCCCCAGGCCCTGGACGGAGCGTTCAACGAGGAGAACCGCGAGAAATGCAAGGCGGCCACGGGCCCGCTGATCGAGGCGGTGGACAACCTCACCGCTTTCGCCTCTAACCCCGAGTTCGCCAGCGTCCCGGCCCAGATCAGCCCGGAGGTACGTCTGCTCGGGACCCTGTCCCCCGCACGGGGGTTGGAGGAACGCCTCAAAATCTACTGAGAACATCCCAGTGTGGCGATGTAGATCCTGTGAGCCTGGCCGCAGATCTGCAATGGGCATACCTTAGATATTTATACTCAGGCTAGTGGTGTCATTGAGGGCATCAAAATTCAGTCATTTTTTTGTGTTCAGTTTTCTCTGTACACTAGTATGTGATAAACCCTCAAAGCACCATGTGCTGGGTAAACTGACAGCACCAGGCTGGGAGGTCAGGGGTCAGCAGGGTTAAGCTGAGTGGGCTTTCACCAGGGGTTTAGTGCTGCTACAGTGCACGTCTCTGGCAGATGTCTCACATTAATCCAGATGAGGCATCTCAATAATAGCATGGCCAGCCTGCTGGGTGGCTCTTCCTGTTAAGGCAGAACTATCGAATCTGGACCATGCCACCTTTGGCTAGCAGCCACGCAGGGCAGTGATTCACTGGCCTTCGTGTCACCCTCGGACATCCTTGTCTCATGGAGCACGAGCACCCCCGCCCCCATTGGTCCAATCTGGCACCCACATTCTGCCTGGCAACGCTACAGATGAAGGGTTCTTCTGAAGTCTCTTCCTCTGATTCAGTGGTCAGTGTGCAAGGCTGACGAGTTGAGCCCAGAGTGAAAAGTAGCGGTGGCAGACGTCATGTTTATTAGCAGAGAGCGTGGCTGCTTGGCTGTGGTTTCCTGTACTGGCACACAGTTTATTTGTTCCTAACTGGGAGAACACCAGCGTACAATGTGATAAAAGGAATCGCCCTCCTCATCCCCAGGGCCTGGCCGCGATGGAGCCCATCGTGGCGGCGGCGAAGACCATGCTGGAGAGCTCCACGGGCCTGATCCAGACCGCGCGCTCCCTGGCCGTCAACCCGAAAGACCCGCCCAACTGGTCGGTGCTGGCCGGCCACTCAAGGACCGTGTCCGACTCCATCAAGAAGCTCATCACCAACATGAGGTGCGCCATGTGCCCACTTAACAAAGAAAAAATCACAATTTTAAAGATCCAAATGATGTTCTATGAGGATTTTCAATGAGCTAATTACCTTTAAATGTTAATGGACTTGACTGAATTGAAATTGAATTGATGATTGGTTGACTGTTGCTGTGTTGCTATAGATTAATGTGTTGTGAATCACCTTCCATTTCACTATGGTTATAAACTTTAATTTTTGTAAAAATCATTATTTGTAAAAACCTCTCATTTGTTACAATTGATTTGTCATGGTGGGTCATTATGTAATTAAACTCTCAAGCAGTATAACTAGAAATTAGAATAAAAATGTTCCTTGAATGTGCCGTATTTCAGTGCACTATGGAATCTGGAATGGGCACCACAAAATGTACTGTACCTTTAAGAACTGTTTGTGCTAATGGCAGAGGGGGGCCCTCTAATTGCATGGTCACAGGCAGTGAGATGGCCACCCGCAGTAGCCCCCCCCCACACCCCCATTCATGTCCACGTGTTCACCCTTACGCTCCCCCCTCTGCAGAGATAAGGCCCCGGGCCAGAGGGAGTGCGACGAGGCGATCGATGTGCTCAACAACTGCATCCGCGAGGTTGACCAGGCCTCCCTGGCCGCCATCAGCCAGCAGCTCACCCCCAGAGAGGACATCTCTCACGAGGTACCGCTGCCCATGGCAACCGTATCCGGGGGCCCCCCTTGGGTCACCCAGCGCTGTGCTGAACAGAACCCCAGAGTCCGTAAATGCGCAGGATACTCAGCTTTGTTTTCCTAACACTGAAAATTCTGTTTATGTACCATGAAGCTGAGATTCTCCAAGGTGTTGCTACTTCTGTGAATTTTAATATTACGGGTTGTGAACAAGTGCATTGCTGAGAAAGTGGAAGTTGGTGTTGTAACATAGCACCAAACAAAAGCCGCCTGTAATTAAGAAGCAGAGGACAAAAATTTTCACAGGTGCCGAATATGTGGTGAGACTGAAGAATGTGTGGCGGACCTTCTGCACGTTCTGTTGCTAGGTCACCTGACCACTCAGTGAAATGGTTCAAGGGAAATCACACTTTAGAAAAACAAGAGCTTTCAGTTTTTCCACACAGCACACCTTACAGCGGGTGCTGTTTGAAGTGAAAATTATTCTGCTGCTAATTTATGCTCTGTGTGCTTTTGTGACTTTGCCAGCCGAAGTAGTGTGATGTTGTGAACCTACGGGGCTGGCGTTAATTCCATTACAAATTATTCAGTACGTTTCAATTAGGTCAATACAGGAAATCAGCTTAAATTCAGTTCATTCATTTTAAACCCATCTTAAGACAATATTAGAATTTTTATATTCCAAAACTGAATTTAAATTAATTCACTTTAACAAATGATTTTCAGTTCAGTTAGTTAATTGAAACATCTGCCTGCAAAATGGATAATATTTCACTTGCTGAAGTTCAATTCGTCAATTTAAAGATCTGTATGGAATATGGGCAATATTTTTATTTGCTGAACTAGCAGAATTCAAATGGAATTGAGCCCATGCAGTGTGATTATGGGGTTTTTGGGGGGGCTGATGTGTGACTGGCCGTGGAGATGAAGCTCTCTCGTGTTTCTCCTTGCCCCCCCCCCCCTTCAGGCGCTGCACGAGCAGATGGCCGCCTCGGTGCAGGAGATCAGCCACCTGATCGAGCCAGTGGCCGTCGCTGCCCGCTCCGAGGCCTCGCAGCTGGGACACAAGGTGAGTCCGTACGGCCAGGGCGCCGTCACATGACCAGGAAGCGCACCTGCAGCACCAGGGGGGGTTTGTTAGTCTCATAATGATGACATCACAATGCACTAATGTAGTTTCATAAGTGAGGGAGGATTAGAAATACAACAATATGTGTGTAATATTTACAATATAAAAGTTATATGCTGTTGAGGACGGAGAGTAAACAAAAGGTGCATTTTTATTATTTTCAGCTTATATCACCGGTCCCAGTTTCAACAGATGCTTAGCTGTATGCTATTCTTATTGAAATGAACATTAGATCATAGACAGATTAAACATGGATTATACAGCACAGTTGAACAAAACATTGTTAAGAACAGGATTAAAAAGTATTAATGTGAAACTGGTAAAATGCAGTGTGAACAAAAAGCAAACAGTGCTTGTACTGAGGTTTAGTAGATCAACAATTAAAAAGGGTCAGAGATTGGATAGGGAGATTGTGGGGCAACAGGGTGGACTCTCCACTTGCGGGGGGGGGGGCAGTGAATAATGGGCAACCCGCAATCTTTAATATTCCTCATAATACTATCTCAGGATCGTCATTGAAAATGCTCATATATTGTGTGTGTGTGTGTCCAGGTGTCTCAGATGGTCAGCTACTTCGAGCCCCTCATCATGGCTGCCATCGGCACGGCTTCCAAGATCCTGAACAGCCAGCAGCAGATGAACGTGCTGGACCAGACCAAGACGCTGGCCGAATCAGCCCTGCAGATGCTCTACACCGCCAAGGAGGCGGGCGGCAACCCCAAGGTGCGCCCCACACCCTACCCCACGCGGCCACACCCTACCAACATACAGTATCAACCCTTCCTGGCTACACCCGAACCTAAAAAACCTAAGACTTAACCCTCCCGCATCATTTGGCCTAACCCTCCACCATCCCCAAATATGAGCCCTCCCTCTATCACATGGCCATACCCTACCCATAAAAATTAACCCTCACCCATGACATGGTCACACCCAACCCAAATACAGTCCCTCTCTCAAGTTCTCCCTGTTTCAAAGCCACACATAACACATATTCAATGATTTGACTGCTTTTGTGAAAAGTGTCAACAGTGTTTTTGAAAAGCCTTTATTAGTGTCAGTAGATGGCACAAATGAGAGCTTTTTAAAGATGCTGTTGGCACATGAGGGGGAGCTGGGTGGGGGTGGAGTGGGGGGAGCTGGGTGGGGGTGGAGTGGGGCGAGCTGGGTGGGGGTGGAGTGGGAGGGTGCTCCATTTCCAGGGCTGTCTCGCCGCAGCCTCGACTAGCAGGCCCTGTCACCGTGGTAACCGGCGTGTCCGTGTCCGTTTTCCGACCCACAGGCGGCCCACACCCAGGAGGCCCTGGAGGAGTCGGTGCAGATGATGAAGGAGGCGGTGGACGACCTGGCGGCCACCCTGGGCGAGGCGGCGAGCGCGGCGGGCGCCGTCGGCGGCATGGTGGACTCCATCAACCAGGCCATCAACAAGATGGAGGAGGGCCCGGGCGAGGAGCCCGAGGGAGCCTTCGTGGACTACCAGACCACCATGGTGAAGACGGCCAAGGCCATCGCCGTCACGGTGCAGGAGATGGTGAGTGAGCGAGCGTGCGTCAGACAGGGACCTCCACAGCGCCGGACCGCCACAGCGCCGGATCAGCTCCGCTTCACTGCAGTCCGTTCATAATAAACGCTTATGAAATTTGCGACGGAGGAAAATATGATGTCCTTCTTTTTTGAATTGCAGTCGGTTCAAAAATGAAGTGAAATTCCATTTCTTTCATTTAAAAATCTGTGAAGAGTATTGCTGGCATCTTCAGTTCCTGGACTATTTTTCCATTTCAGTTCATATGTTGAATCCATTTTCCGAAACGAGTAAATTGAAATGAAACTTATCCCTCTAATGTCCCATGAGGTTTCTGGTGGGTTGTTGTAGCCCTGGAATTCCAGGAAAGGTATTTTAACACCGTTTAAATTTTTTGCTTCTTACGTAACTTGTCTTCCTTCCAGGTGACTAAATCCAACACCAACCCTGATGAGCTGGGAGGCCTGGCCAATCAGCTGACCAGCGAGTTCGGAGAGCTCGCCACAGAGGCCAAGTGTGCCGCCATTACAGCTGAGAACGACGAGGTACTGGGAGCAATATCAGTGTCTGGCTCAGGTCCAGCATTGCGCTTAGTGTGATGTAATAGTGACCTCACTGTCAATGCAAGATTAGGTCCCTTATTATGGATATTGTTCTTGTGATATACGGTCCCATATTAGGGCTATTGTTAATAACTTGGATTATCTTCATGTCCTCCCAGGTTTATGTTCCACCATTATACATACCAGACCTTTCCAGAGCAGCTTTAATAACATTTTCATTATTATCTGTACACATTACATCCATTTGTATTGCTAGATATTTTATTTAAGGAATTCAGGTCAGATATCTTGCTGAAGGTTACAATGGCAATGCCTCCACCTGGGATTTGAGCCTGCAAGCTCTGAGCTATAAATTCAGTTCTCTTAACTGCCACACTACACTGGTGCATCACTTCCTGCTTCAACTTGTCATATAGCGCCCTGTGGCATTAATTATTTCCTCTCTTCTTTTCACATTGGTCTCCACCCTGCCAGATTGTGACCCACAGTCTTTGTGCTGACATGTTCCCGTCTCTGTCCCGCTGCCAGATTGGATCCCACATTAAGAAGCAGGTTCACGAGCTGGGCTTCAGCTGCACGGGGCTGGTGACCAAAGCCGGAGCCCTGCAGTGCAGCCCCAACGACTCCTTCACCAAGAAGGAGCTGATCGAGGGCGCCCGCAAGGTCTCCGAGAAGGTGAGGTGCCCGCGAAGCCCCGCCTCGCTTTGGGAGACCCCCCCCCCCCCCACCAGGTTGCCACGGAATCTCTGCACTAACATGATCAGTTAAAACAGATTGATCAGTAAACTAGGTTTCTAAATTAGTTTCTGGTTGTTGGGTGAAAACAGAAACCTGAAGACTGCTCTCCTGGTTGTCGGGTGGCCGCTCCCCTGCCCTTGTTTCTCTCCCTCCTGAGTCTCACCACGCTTGTGGGGCTGACTCCTGATGGGGATTTCTCTCAGTGCTGCGTTGACACTGAGCTGGGGCTTAGCGGAGGGCTTACAGCTTAGAGAGCAGCCTGCGACTGTCTGTAATGGATGACTTTTCATTTTACACTTTAGCCATTCAGCAGGCAGTCAAATAGAGATCTTATCCTGATCTTATCTGGCTTAGATTCTTTTTCATGCAGTCCATTTACTCAGCTGGATATTCACTGAAGCGGTTCAGGTTTAGTATCCAGCTGGAGGGCATGGCAGCAGCGCCTTGCCCTAACCGTTACGCTACCGTTACGCTACCCTCACGAGCAGCAGCACGAGTGGGAAGCTCTCTCAGTCCGCGGTTACGCGCGGTTAGGCACACACTGCTGCCGTGAGCTGCCGTCGCTCTCAGCTGTTTGCCCTTTCCGGCGTAGCCACGACGGCGGCGTTGCTAACGCGCGTTTGCGTCTCCTCAGGTGTCGCACGTGCTGGCTGCCCTGCAGGCCGGTAACCGTGGCACCCAGGCCTGCATCACGGCGGCCAGCGCCGTCTCCGGCATCATCGCCGACCTGGACACCACCATCATGTTCGCCACGGCCGGCACGCTGAACCGCGAGAACGCCGAGACCTTCGCCGACCACAGGTGAGGCGGCCACGGGACGTCCTGCGCCCGGCGTCGGCTGAGGTCACAGATTCCCCTCAGTCAGGCTAGGGTTAGGTGCAAAACGAACGATAAACATCCTCTCCCCCAGTTTGGTTTGGCAACGCAATTGGTAAATACTCTGGATCCAGTATTTCAGTTGACATTATATACCGTGGGTAAGTTCCCTGTGTTGTGTTTGCACAATTTATTCCTGTAACTGTAAAAAACTCTGCCCCCCCCCCCCACCCCCCTTCTCGTTTAGGGAGAACATCCTGAAGACGGCCAAAGCCCTGGTGGAGGACACCAAGCTGCTGGTGTCGGGGGCGGGGGCCAGCCAGGAGAAGCTGGCACAGGCAGCGCAGTCCTCCGTCCTCACCATCACCAAGCTGGCCGACGTGGTGAAGCTGGGCGCGGCCAGCCTGGGGGCCGAGGACCCCGAGACCCAGGTACTCCCTCCCTCCCCCGCCTCCCCGCCACCACCACTGCCGCCGTTTACCCCCAAGAACGAGGCGTTCCCCCCCAAACCGCAGCCTTCGTATCGCTTCACCCGGGTTTTTTTTAAACTGAAACTGAGCAGAACTGTGCATAAGAGCAGAGAATGGTGCTACAGTTGAAAGTGTTTCCTTTCCTTTACTTGCATAAACTCCCCTTCAAACCATTCCCTCCCTTTACTGATCATTTCAGCTGATTTTTAAAATATCGGTTGCTTCTGGTAGTGAATATAGTCATTTCTGGAGATTTATACTGGTAGGGAGTAGTTGAAAGTTTAGAAACCTTCTGGAGAGCCAGTGTGTGCTCTGGTTTTTGGTGTGCATAAAGTTCTTCTTATGACTGGGGGGCTAACTACATCAAACACACCCCGTTTCCAAGGCCTACACCAGCTGCTGGTCGATAGGGAGCCACAAAAACCCAGAGGCGCCGTGGCCCTCCAGAACTGGACTTGTGTACTTTGGCACAAATGCTTTCATTGTACTGGAGTGATAAGGCTGTGGACAATATGGCGTAGAGGTGATGGTTTTGGTGCTGTGTCACGGTGTGAACTCTGAAATGTTAAACGCACTCCTCTTTCTCTTTTCTTTTATTTTCTCCTCCACTTTGTTACGGGGAAAGGCCTTATATTCCTCAGCTGGTTTTCTGCTGGGTCAGGATGTGGGTACATCTTTTCCTTTCTGTGTGTGTGTGGAAGTTTATCCAAAAGTCTGTTTCACTCGTTTATTTGGGAATTCTTTTGTGAGGCATCTGTGTTTTTGTGGTTTTGGGTGTGGTTTGTCTTTGTCGGCTCCATTAGTGGCGTCCGTCATTAGGATGAAGAAAGACACGGGGCATTGGGGGGGATTTTTTGGGAGGTTTAGGGTGCAAGAGAGCATGCGCTCTGTGCATTTTCTTCTCAATAGTTGGTAGGCAAATCTTGTTGTGTTACCGGTGCTGACCTGCAGATGGCGACATTCTGTCAGGGCACTGTGTTGAATATTCACACTGCTGGAGGTTGACTTTATGCACTCCCTGCTGTTTGCCTGCTGGACACATGTACCACACAGCAGCAGTCGCTATTGGACAATCAGTTCTGGTTTCTTGTTTCGTCTTCTTCGTTTTAATCATCAATACTTATGGAGCCAATTAGGAATGTGCAAGCAGCATGCATAGAAGCAGACTAAGACGTTTTACATTTCAATGTTTTTATATATCATAGCTGATATATGCATTTACCTTTTTTCAGAAAATGCAGGCAGTAGGCATATTTATTTATATGACAAGTGCTGAAGTGTTGAAACATCATAGATCATTAACCTGTAGTTTGATTCCTCTAATGATTCATGCGTATCGGCAGTCAGGCTGAAATAGCAGCAGCCAGAGAAGGTTCCAGGATGTGAGAGTAATCCGAAACGTTAGATATGCGGACGCCTCCTCTTACAAGCACTCCTGTTAATGGCAAAAAGCTTTCTTTCTCTATTCTGCTTGATTTTGCCTGTGTGAGAGTTTCAGTGACGAGCCTCGATAGGCTGAATGGTCTGTTCGGGCCATCAAAAATTCTCATGATCTTTGCTGTTCTATTAATGTATGTGTACAAAAAAAAATGTACAAATCGATTTACAGTGCAGCCCTGCAACGCTAAGCCCTGATAAAGTAAAATAAAAAGAACAGACATCGCTGAACTGATAAAACCTGTTTTTGAGAAGATCCCCATGATGTCTGTGAGGTCTTTGTTCATTCTGATGATGATGATGCCCTTTTCCAATTTTTGGCTGAGTCAAACCCCAAAGCATTTTGTGCTTAACTGTGAATAGAAAAATACTTTTTTTTAAAGAAATGAAACGACTGTCATTTCCTCAGTTTTGTTTCTTCGGAGTGAAGCACGAAGCGTGTGGAGGTTTGACGGAATTCGGTCCTTCCTGTCCCTTGTGCCACAGCACGGAATGACTAATTGGCGCCCTCTACTGGTTAACCACCATCTTGCGTGGATTGGCTCTTTATTCACGCTGTGCAGTAGAGTAGTCTTGCTTGTGATTTGCTCTGCACTGTACTTGGCATCAATGGCTGGCTCACGCACCCTTCTGTTCACTCTCACTTGATATCTGTGTCCGTGTGGATGACTTTAAGAGTGTTTATTAGTGCGGAAAACATTTTCCCAGGATGTGGTTTCTGTTGCCGCTGCAGTGCGACTAATTAGCCGCTTATTATGATACAGTGCTAAATAAGTAGCTCAATATCTTTTCTGTTATTTTGCTTATTGATATGTATTACCTGGACAGTGGAAATGTTAAGTGGAATTCAACTGAGGCGTCAGATTTTAAAGTGCCGCAGTGTTTGCTGTGATCTTCATGGTGAACTGTATTGAAAATTGGCCTCTCCATGCTCTACTTTGTAACACTTTTTATAGCTGGTCGTCATGTTTTGTTGACCCTAAAACTTGTCTTCACTTTATGCTTAAAGTAAACCTTTGATACTGAACTTTGATTAAAAATACTGAAGTAGATTAGTCAATATGATGCCAAAACTAATCAACATATTTGATTTGATATTAATGCATATTTTTCATGAATGGTGGGGGCATCTCTTTAAAAAGGGTAGAAATCTGAATTGTTTTTAGTCTCCTTGTTTCACTTTTACTTGAATATATCTGGGAAAGACGTCTGCTTGGATTGCATGGTGTAGAGTACACGTGGTGTCTTCCAGACATTTTCTGGCCACTTGCTTCAGGGCATCTTGTGGTATAATTCTCCTGCGGTCTGCAGTCATACTGCATGTGCTTCAGCTCTGCGCTGCGTGTATAGCGCCATTCTGACAGGGTTTCTGCGTAATGGCGGCTTCCCTCTGCGTGCTGTGTGGGGGCCGTGAACCAAACCCGGGCTGTCAGTAAGAGCATTGAGCTGTCTTGCGCTTGTGTTGTGATGTGTGTTTTCCCTCACCAGCGTTACTGAATGGATGACCTGTAAGGTCTCGGTGGTGTTTGTGTGGTGTGGGATGGCTTGGTGTGCGTTTCCCAGGGTTTGGGGGGTCAGTTCCTCCTCAGTACAGGGCATGAATTGAAATTTGTCCATTGAAAATTGCCAATTATTTTGGTGGGCTTTCTTTTATCAGCAAACTTATTTCAAGTCATGTCCTGTTTTGAGTAAATGGAACTGACTGTTAGCCCTGGTGTTAAACAGGATACCTGAACGTTACAGATTCAGGCTCGTGCCCAACCTGTTGCCCCTCTGTCTCTCTCTCTCACTCTCTCACTTGACTTGTTTTTCTTGTGTGCGTGTGCGCCCCCTGCAGGTGGTGCTGATCAACGCGGTGAAGGACGTGGCCAAAGCGCTGGGCGACCTCATCAGCGCCACGAAGGCGGCGGCGGGAAAGCCGCACGACGACCCCGCCATGCTCCAGCTCAAGAGCTCCGCCAAGGTGAAGGCCCAAAAATCCTGGAGCCCTGGGTTCAGTCAAGGCCCCACCTCTAACCGGACCAGAACGCAAATGACCCTGTGACAGACTCCAGTTTTTACTCATTGGAGAGGCAGTTCAGGGCAATAACCATGATACCCAAACCCAGATTTATGTGCAGTGGCTTATGTGAATGGAAGCCAGTTACTGTGGGGGGAAAAAATGGTAGTAGGATTGTATTTTAAAGGGTGGAAAATCGTGGCTGTGCTCCCTATTCTGTTTCTCAGTGTGCCAGCTCATAAACGGTTTTTTGGAAAGCCCTGGGGACCTCAGGGGGCTCAGATGTTCCTTGGCGGTGTCCGCGGCTTCTCTTGCCTCCGCCCGGTTTTTTTTCACGATGGTCGTTAATCATCAGTTTCTGAACTGAGCTGTCTGTCAGCAGCTGAGGGGGAACATGACCCTAACGTTACCAGAGCCCCCCAACAACCCCAGGGATCAGCAACACAAAAAATACTCCTGAGGTGCAGCCTTGCAGTCTATACACATTCAGCAAACTGTCACCCCCCGCCCTCTACCACCCAAATAAGCACCCTGTTCTTCTGCGGTTCCCCACCCCTCCTGAGGGATGCCTGCCTTAGGAATTGAGTGGTGGACCTTGGTAGAGGATGTGGGGGTGAGGCTTGGTTAGGAATTCAGGGGTGGAGCTTGGTTAAGGATGTGGGGGTGGAGCTAGGTTAGGAATTTAGGGGTGGAGCTTGGTTAGCATTGTGGGGGTGGAGTTTCGTCAGGGTTGTGGGGGTTGTTGGGAGTAGAGATTCATCACTGTTATCGCCCCATGACTGACGGGGCGTGGCCTTCCTCTCAGGTGATGGTGACCAACGTGACCTCACTTCTGAAGACCGTGAAGGCCGTGGAGGACGAAGCCACCAAGGGGACCCGGGCGCTGGAGGCCACCATCGAGCACATCAAACAGGAGCTGGCGGTGAGTGCCCCCAAAACCCCCTCAGTGCCCCCCCACTTCCTGAAAAGCCTCCCTGTGTTCATCCTGGAATGCCATGGAAAAATACAAAAAAGTACAGTTGAATGACACTGAGTGTACAATGCAGCCCATAAATATCTGGACAGCGACACAATTTTTGTTGCTTTTTGTTGCTTTGTACTCCAGCACACTGCATTTGAATTTTTTTAAAATGTTGAAACAATATGAGGTTAAAGTGCAGACTATTTACATCCATATTGGGTGATCCCTGTGTGAATTACAACCTTTTTTATGCATAGTAAATAAGCAAAGTAACTTGTAAATGTTCCATAGGGTGCTGGAGCCAGAATGGAGCTTTGGAAAGTAAATAGAGGCCAGCTCTCAGAGTTTAATAAAGTTATAGTTCCTATTATACTCCACAATCCTTGCTTTTCGCAAAATATAATGGGTGTGTGTACAGGCCTGTCTTTTAGCTATTCACTGCGCAGGCTATTTACTCTAGTTTGTGAAACGACCTCTTGACCCCACCAACTGAACTTGATTCTCTCGGATACCACCCCCCCCCCCCAGGTCTTCAGCAGCGCAGACCCACCCCCGAAGACCGCCACCCCGGAGGAGTTCATCCGCATGACCAAAGGCATCACCTTCGCCACCGCCAAAGCAGTGGCTGCTGGGAACTCCTGTCGCCAGGAGGACGTCATCGCCACGGCGAACTTGAGCCGAAGGGCCATTGCAGATATGCTGCACTCCTGCAAGGTAAGGAAGGGTGTGGCGTCGAACCCTTTCAACCACACCTCACTGGTAAAGGAAAAAGTGTGGGGAGACCCGGTTTTATCAAGACTTATTGTCTGCCGTGATATCCAGAATGCGGTTCGTTTTTTTCTCGATTCAGTCGCTGGAGTTATATATTACAGAGCCACTCTAATTGTGTCTGCCTGCACATACCTGTTATTGTGCTAATTTCAGCAAGCGGCCTACCACCCGGAGGTGAGCAAGGAGGTGCAGTCCCGGGCACTGCGATACGGCAAGGAGTGTGCCAGTGGATACCTCGGCCTGCTGGAACACGTGCTTGTGGTAAGAGCTCCCATAATTCTCCTGTCTCAGCGGGGCGGTGAAAGGAGGGGGTTCTATTACACTGGAGTACACCTCCAGGCTCCACCCCGCCCCCCCCCCAACCCCCCACTCCATGTCACGTTGTTAGGATGCCCAGCCAGAGGGCCCCCCCCCCCACCCCCCTCGGTCCCGTCCCTCGATGACGTAACCCAGGGAACCTCATTAGAATTGTGTTTTATATCCCTGGTAGTAAAATGGAAACCCACTCACTTGAGAGAGCGCTAACTTCGTTTGTGGTCAAGCCAAGCAAAGGACCTCAAAGTTTATTAATGGGGGGGGGGGGGGGGGGGGGGGGGGGGGGAACTTTGGACAGAAGGGGTCGGTCAGGCTGGAGAGGATTGATGATCAAAACTCGGCGACCCAGGTTGACGTGCCGTCGTTCCTTACCTTTGATCTTCAAAGTTCACTGGCTGCACTCAGATCACTTTGGCCGGGGGTTGGGGAACCAAGTTAGGCATCCAAGCCCGCAAGAAAGTTCTAGAACACCCATCTGGTGTGTTGAGGGTAGACACTACTGTAGGACTCGTGTGTTGTCCTTCTGCTTTCTATTTAGCTTTGGTTTTTAAATAGGGAAAATTTTGATGAGAATGAGTGCAGCCTTTTTTTTTTTAAACCACAAGGATTAGAGAAGAGATTTGAGGCCTTGCGATGGCATGACATAAGGCTTTAAAAATAAACACAGGGGCTAGTTACCGGGCGGGGGGAGTCAATATTGCTCACAGGGTATGGCTAAAACGCACAGCCGTCCAAAGCCGGGCCAAATTATTTCAGTAAGTGAATTATTGGTTGGCTGATGCCAAAGGCATAGAAAGCCTTATCTAAAATGGATATTCAGCCCCTTCGCCACCAGACGTAACATTTAATCCTCCTGTTCCTGGTGTTACTCGTCATGGGCGATGACATTAAACGGTATGAGTGGCGTAGGGGGACCGTCGGAAAAAATCCCCAGGAATGTCAATCACAAAGATTCCACATGCAGAAATCCCGCTTGTTAGGAGTCAGGAGCCTCCGCCAGGACCCGGGCGTCGCTTGTTTCTGACTCATCGATGCTCTACGCACGGTCCGGAGAGGAAGATTTACTTGGGGGGGGGGGGGGGGGGGGTGTATCCTGCTGGGGACCATCCGGTCATCCTCCCTCTGCTCTGTGTCCTGAATTCGGCAGGAGGCTAAGAGAATGATAGACTGTTCTGCAATCAGAGCATTTCACTCAAGGACCATACGTTCTCTTTGAAATAACTGTGAATGGAGGCCAGTCCTCACCTAATGTGTGCAGTTTCTCTGTTTCACTGACATGCTTTTTGATTCTTGCTTGACAGTGTCACCTCAGTGCCTAGTTGCCCAGTGCCTGTCACCTCAGCATAGTTATGCTGTCCCACAGGCCTTTTGCTGATGATTATTTTAGTTGTTTAAGAATTTAAAACTTTAATTTGGAACATTCTATCACTGCACATTGTTGGTATGTGTGTGTTTTCTTTTCAAATCTTGGTTTTGTTTGTGCTTAGTTATTAAATCTCAAATTTACCCATGAATGCAAAGGATAGAATATTTTTGGTCACCTGTGTTTTCACTACATTCTGCTCTGACCCCTTTCTGTCTCTTTCGCTGTGGTTTATGTCCCGTTGTTCATGGTCAAACTGTAGCCGGTGAGTAGGCCACCTGTGTGAATTTGCACGAGTGTGTACCTGCATTGTGTTCCACGCGACCTCAGTGCAAACTGTAGTTGAGTCGTGAGCATTTCTCTTGTTACATCATGGACAAGGTAAATGATGATTAGGAACGAAGCCATTAAATTAACTGTATAAAATGAAGCTGATTTCTCAGATTTCGTGTTTCTCCCCAGTCTGTCTTTAGACCTTCAACATGCATTGTTATGATATATATTGTTATGATAATATCTTCAGCTGGTCTGATCAAATGCATGTTTTAATATAATGTTCAATAATATTTAAAGTGATACACTTATTCACTATTTTCCTAAATATATTTTAATGAAAGCAGATTTTTACACTAGTGAATTAAGTGGCACCATCAACAAGCAGGATCAAAAAGGAAAAAATAGTTTTAAATTAATGCATACTGTACCCATAGTACAGCATGCAATAATACTGTGCACATAGTACAGTACACATCCATGCTGTATGCCTAGTACAGTACACATACTGTAAGTATAGTATTCATCTGAAGGTGGAGCACTAAAGAGGTGCATAACCTGGGTCCTAGTCTGGGACCCTGTTTTTGCACTCACATTTTTCCCTTCTGAATACCCATGCACACCAAACCTACTTTCAGTCCAGTTCAATCTGGATATATGAGCTTATCTTGTATGTGGACGGTAATAAGTTGACAGCTTTATGCAGAATTACACAGTATGGCCCTAAAAATTAATTCATAATAATCTTTCATGCACTCAGTTCCAAGTCTGGTGTCCGGTGTTACTTAATATGAAAACAGCTAGGAGAGTCCAACAGGGGGGAACTGATTAGCATGAAATAGGAATGATAAATTGCCCCTAAGATGGGATCGGCTTGAAGCAGTGCAGTTCAGTGGTACGCCTTTATTAAGGTGCTAAATTTAGCCTGGCATCCATGGCTGTAATGAGGTTCACAACCTCCTATCGTGTGTCTTGTTGAGTTTAATGGGATAGCAAATCCCGCTGTGCTAGCCAGTGGTGTCAGGCTAATAATTTGGCGGTGGATAGCTCTCGCACAAATGTCACCATTTAAACTCCCTGCAGTCTTGAATAAATTTGCAACATTAACTGTGCGGAGCATTACTTTTGCATAATGTGATATGTGCTTGTGTGAGAGAATGTCCTTTAACTGTGTATAACTATAAGCAGATTTTTATATGTATTTAACTTGTGTTTGTACAGTTTGAACAGAGCTTTACAGCTAATGTGGTCATTTGACATGGTGCATGTACTGTATGTGAAATTTGCCGGTGAAGAGTGAGGTGGTGGGGTAATGTTTTGTGTGTTTGCATATTGCATATACCCATCCTCCTGTGTGGCCAAACAGTATGCGTTTTGTCTGTATAGACCAGTCTGTGCCTATTAGTTGTCCATTACTACCTGTGTGTGTGTGTGTGTGTGTGCGTGAGTGTGTGCGTTTGTGTGTGCATGCTTGTGTGTTTGTGCCTGAGCGTATGTGTATGATATGCATGTGTGAGCGTGTGTATGAGTGTGTGTACATTATATGCTTTGTGAGCATTTGTATGAGTGTGTGTATTATATGTGTGCGTTCGCGTGTGTGGATGATGTGTGTGCGGTGTCTCTCATCTCCACTGTCTCCCTGCCATTCCCAGCATGCCTGTCTTTTCTTAGCAGTGCGTCCAAATGACCCAAGTGGGGCGTACCCTGGCACCGCAGGGCACCCTTTTAATGCCATGCACCTGTCGCCAGGCCCCGGAGGACACTCAGAGGGCACTGCCTTTCCCCCCCAGCCCCCACTCCCCCCCCCCGACCAAACCAGCTAGACTCGCTCCCATTGTGCCTGCTTGAGGTGTAGAAGCTGGGCTCGGTGAAATCGGTTTTTTCGACCACAGTCTCCCGATTCATGCTGTTCCATTCTCAGCCCTTTACAAATGAGAGGGGAACATTGGGTCAACCCAGAGGACCCCGTTTTTCCAGTGAACTGTATCTCACAAGTGCTGTTTCTGTTTTGTACAGCTGAAAATGAATACTGTGTAGTGTGTAAATAATGATTCAAAAGTATGTTCTTCAAAACAATCTTTTAAAGTATTCGTGCTGGATATTATTCAGGTATTACTAGTACTAATTAAAAGCTGTCAGTTACAATATTGATAATAATAATCATAATGAAGATGAGTATTATTTAGCTAGCCAAATAGTTATCTCTACTAAAATGTGTGAAGTTGAACTACCAAATTACTAAAGTGTAAATTAAGTGATAATTAAGTTAATTGCATGATTCCTCTAAAATGATTTTACTGGATCACATTTGGATTCTGCTTATTCCATTGATTAATTGTACATTGTGAAAAGGCCCGGATAAAAACATCATGCTGATTCTAACCTTTTAGACCATCCTGGCTGTTGGTTTGACATATTAACACTTCCACAATACGTGACCAAATCATTTTTGGTCGCTCTTTTAGTTGAGTATTAATGAGCTGTTCAGTGGTTTGCAGCTGCTTGACAGCATGTTAATTTATGATAGCGTGTGCCACTTGGTGCCAGCGTATATTAGGGTGTCGCCAAAGATTATTATGCTGTAAAACTATATAGTAGTGTGTGTGTGTGTGTGTGGGGGGGGGACTGTTTGCCAGAGTCAGTCCTGGTCTTTGCTTACATAAATCTCTAAAAGGCACGGTACAGGTTTATTTAGGAGGTGTTCCTCTCAGCAGGTGAAGGGTGCCACCCACCCTGAGAAAGACGCTAGTGAGTAGGGAGTGCCGGTGCTACCCTCAGCCACCCCCCCCCCCCCTTTCAGTAGACCAGGGCCATGCCAGGGGAGCTAATGCTAATGGATAATGCTAATGCTTACAGTTGTTCTTCCTGCCTCTCCCCTGCAGATCATCCAGAAGCCGTCCCACGACCTGAAGCAGCAGTTAGCCACTTACTCCAAACGTGTGGCGGGTTCCGTCACCGAGCTCATCCAGGCCGCGGAGGCCATGAAAGGTGACCCTGCACCCCCCCCCCCCCCCCCCCCCCCCCCCAAAAAAAAAAAAAAAAAAAAACCCGGCCCAACCCCCAGCCTTGCCCCTCCTGGACAAACATCTGAATGTCCCTCCGTCTGTTGACAGACTCATTTTCCACAAGACGCTACAGCTGTCTTGCGTGCACTTGCCCTCTTCTGCGAGGCGGGGGGGGGGGGTTCAAATTGGTGTCAAGTAGATTCGCCGCGTCCCGATCACAGAGCACATCGCCGACTGATTTAGAAAACCCTGCAACGCCCGGAGTATTATGTGTCTAATGTGAATTTTGTCGTATGTCTTTTCGCTTAAATCACCCTTCGGGGCTTAGCTGAACCTAAAACCTTGTTGCCATATTGGCGATAAATCTCCCTCCTAATTTAGCAGGTGAGACAGCCCGATGCGTACCTGTGAAATATTTGTCCCTGATAAGGTTGTCAAAAGCTGTAGAAGCAGATAATTGATATTGTCCATAAATCTCTTAACACCACCATTAAGGTGAACCAGTGGTGACATCAGGACAAGCTTAGATGGGCTTAATTAAATGAAAAGTGAAAATTGACAGAAAAACACTTTGAAGAGCAGATTGGTTGATTATGGGGGCTTATGGGGGCCCTTCTCATTGACACTGTGTGTGCTTTTCTCTCAGGCACCGAGTGGGTCGACCCAGAGGACCCCACCGTCATCGCAGAGAACGAGCTGCTGGGAGCAGCCGCTGCCATTGAAGCCGCCGCCAAGAAACTGGAGCAGCTGAAGCCCCGTGCCAAACCGAAGGTGAGAAGGCTTTTTCCGACTACGTCAGGACTCTCTGAGGGTTCCCACATCTCCCCCTCTCAGTGTCAGAGTTCCCTGTGGATCCCACACCTCTGAGTGTCAGAGTTCCCTGTGGATCCCACATCCCACACCTCTGAGTGCCAGAGTTCCCTGTGGATCCCACATCTCCCCCTCTGAGTGTCAGAGTTCCCTGTGGATCCCACATCTCTGAGTGTCAGAGTTCCCTGTGGATCCCCACATCTCCCCCCTCTGAGTGTCAGAGTTCCCTGTGGACCCCAGATCTCTGAGTGTCAGAGTTCCCTGTGGATCCCCACATCTCCCCCCTCTGAGTGTCAGAGTTCCCTGTGGATCCCACATCTCTGAGTGTCAGAGTTCCCTGTGGATCCCCACATCTCCCCCCTCTGAGTGTCAGAGTTCCCTGTGGATCCCCACATCTCCCCCCTCTGAGTGTCAGAGTTCCCTGTGGATCCCCACATCCCCCCCTCTGAGTGTCAGAGTTCCCTGTGGATCCCACATCCCACACCTCTGAGTGTCAGAGTTCCCTGTGGATCCCACACCTCTGAGTGTCAGAGTTCCCTGTGGATCCCCACATCCCCCCCTCTGAATGTCAGAGTTCCCTGTGGATCCCACATCTCCCCCCTCTGAGTGTCAGAGTTCCCTGTGGATCCCACATCTCTGAGTGTCAGAGTTCCCTGTGGATCCCACATCTCTGTAGCTCTGTTTCATATTCTGTGTCGCCAGGACCTAAAGTGTGGAGAATCTTGAGATTAGGGTTCTAGGCTTGTGACCCCTCAGGGAAAGTTGGTTCAAATCCAGGCTTTAGCACAACTGATAGACGACCCCCCCCCCCAAATCCCATGTACTCCAAATCTATACCCTATTTGATTGGTTTTGTTCATAGCAACTGCAGTTGCCTGGCTGTGTTGAAAAAAACAAGCTTTTTGTATGTCTGTTCATCAATCCATCTTAATTTTTTACAACTGCCGTACTATGCAGCATCATACTGGACATTGTTCTGGGAACAAACTATTCCATATGTTAAATAACATCTGAATTTAAACTTAGAAATCAGTACCCAGTGATGTAATGTATAAGTTACCTAACAGAAAACAAATGTGCAGAAGCGTATCATTATGTTTCATCCTGTTGTTTCTACGTCTCTAAAAGTGACGTCTCTCACACAACTTTACCTGTCTCTTCAACAGGAGGCGGACGAGAGCCTAAACTTCGAGGAGCAGATCTTGGAAGCGGCCAAGTCGATCGCCGCGGCAACAAGCGCATTGGTGAAGGCGGCCTCGGCGGCTCAGAGGGAGCTGGTGGCCCAAGGCAAGGTAGGCCCCCCCAGAAGGCCGCAAACCGCCACGGCGCTCATAGTCGACTGTTCTCAGCGCGTTTTCCCACCACGTTGGCTAACGCTGGTCCTGAACCGCTCTCTTCTCTGCGTCCACCAGGTCGGTGCTATCCAGGCCAACGCGGTTGATGATGGCCAGTGGTCCCAGGGGCTCATTTCAGCGGTGAGTTGTCTGTCGTAATGACGGAAAGTGTTTTTTTTAAAGCGATGGAAGCGGCTAGGTTGGGTTGTTTTAATGTCCATATTGTCACTGTCACACTATTTAAAGTTATGGGGAAAGATGGCTGCATCTGCCGGATGTTTACAGTAGGCAAATAGTGACTATGAAGGCACAGTCAAAATCAATCAGCAGAACGGTCTTAAACAGACACGCTTGGTATCTATAGAGTTTGTGCCTGTTTAGTTAGTAATGTCTTCCAAGAATGAATGACTATGTAAGCAAGTGATCGGCCATAAACAGTGCCTGTACAAATCCATCGCTGCTTAGTACTGTAATGTGAGAGGATGTAGCTGAGAGGTGGTATCATCACTCATGAAATGATTTAACTGTTCATGATTCACTGTGTTCAGTGAGATGGTTAAGCATGTTTCAGTCTGGACAGAAGCCATGTCCATGTTATTGCCAATAGTGTTTCCTCGTACCAGCAATAAGTTCTCCATCGGCTACATACTGACACCAAGGTTGGGTCCAATTCTGTTTCGAGTCTGTAAACTTAAGAAAATGAGTTTAAATTTGAGCCATTAATAGAAAAATCCCCATCAAACATTATGGCCATTTTTTCAGTTCGTGAATTGAATTTCAGTTAATTTGCTGAATTGGCTAATTTGAACTGAAGTTGACCCCCACCCAACCCTGCTGTTTTGTACTGCATACCCAACTCCCATTCTTCAACCTAACCTTGCGGGTGCGGCTGTTTGTTATAGGCCCGGATGGTTGCTGCGGCGACCAGCAACCTGTGCGAGGCGGCCAATTCGGCGGTCCAGGGCCACGCCAGCGAGGAGAAGCTCATCTCGTCCGCCAAGCAGGTGGCGGCCTCCACCGCCCAGCTGCTGGTGGCCTGCAAGGTCAAGGCCGACCAGGACTCCCAGACCATGAAGAGGCTGCAGGTGAGCTCGCGGACGCAGCCTGTGACACGGTCGCCTCGCGGTCGCCAGTGCTGCGCCCCTCCTCGCCGCTTCGGTTCGCTTCACTTTTCACGTACTGTGCGTTTAAGTACAGAGATGGGCAGCTGGGTGGCTCATCCTGTCAGAGCAGAGTTCCAGGGCATGGACATGCCCCCACGGTCTGGTATGGAGCCCAGACCCTGCCGGTGTTCAGTTGCATGTCTAACATTTCCCAAAGACGGGAGGGTTTCGGTCGGACGAGATGACGGCATCTCGTCACTCAACAGCTGCCTACGCTGGTCAACTGGGCACCCACAGATCCACCTGTTTAGCGACCCATGAGCTGTCTTCATCTGACTCGGTGTGGTAAAGAGGGGTGGCTGACATGACACCCTGTGGAAAAGAGCTCCATGCGTTCCTGCAGTCTCCTGAATCAACAGTGGAGGCTGCATTAATAAGCGCAATATAACGAGAAACTTTTATTGGTAAAATGTGTTATTTTTATAATGATGTAATAATGAATGTATTCTAGATAATTGTAGTTCTAATATATATCCTATTCGGTCTGAACTAGTACAGAGACACAAGATCTATCACATTGTAGAGTTTCGTACAATTTAATTATTGTGCGAAAGCAACGATGCCTCAAAGTTGTGCTCTAATCTGTTGCTACAGTAACGGCTCTGACATTAAACAAGGGGAACGCCAGTTGGGGCTCAGGGTAGAATTCTCAGGGGGTTCCATCAGAGTGATTGAAATTCCAGCCATATCCAGTGTTGATAGCCACTAAACAAAACTTGTTTACTCATCAAAAAAGGTACCATGACCACACTTTTGACACCCCCTGCCTCCTCCCTGCCGCTGGGTTTTGCCTGAGGAAAGTGGGGGAAAAAACGGCTTTGATTTGGCTGGTCAGTTCATCTGTTCTGTTATTACAGGGCCTGGTTGCGTGCCTGTGCTTTCCAACAATGAAGAGTAATAAAGCTCTGAAGGGTACGCTGAGGTCCCTAAATAGGACGAGGTAACGATAGGCGGGGTCTCTAGGGTTACATGGCGCTCGCCTCATGTACACAGCTGTCAGACCGGGGCTTTAGTCGGCGCTATATTTAGACGCCGGGTTGCCGTGACCCTTCGACCGCGGTCACGGTCCCATGTTTTAGACTAAGTGCACAGGCTCTGTGATGTGGAGGAGGAGCGGTCGCATTAATCCGGAGGCTGCAAGCTGAGTAGCTGATTTTGAACACAGTGACCGGGGGGGAGAGAGAAGGGGCCCCCACCGACTGCACAGGTCCAGTTCTGTGTGTCAGGGGTGTCAGGTGTGCCAGTGTACATCCGCATCCACATCCTCTGACCGGGACCACCCCAGATCAGAGGTGTAGGGTCCAAAATGCCAGAATGTCTTTCACTGCATGTTAGCCTGTAAATCCAGGTCTGGGTCAACTAATTACTTACAATACTTTATAACCCTTTAGACACCTGTAAAATTCATGTACAGCTTTGGTCATTTAAAAAGAAAGATCTGTTTTAGCCAGTATCCTGAAAATATTTCTCCTTCTGAACTCTACAGTTTTAGTGTGTACATTAGGTATTTGGTTGTTTTTTGACAGCGCTCATGGACCTTTAGGAGTTCTTTTGAATTTTACCAGCATCTGAAGAGTTAAAGTATTTCAAATCCAAATTGAACCAGGCCTGGTGTTAATGTCCTATACCTGTTGCACTTTGTCACCGGGGTGGGGGCATCAGACAGAAACCAGTAATGGCAGTTGGAGAACAGAGGCAGAGTGCGGTTGTGTCTTCAGGGCTAGTTTCGCTACACACAGTGCAGGCAGAACAGTGTCTCAGAGAGAACACGCCTTCGATTTATGGGCCTCTGTGAACTCCTCCAGAGCTGTGTGGAGTTCCTAAGCACTCCAGCAAAGTTTTTCGGATAACACGGGGTTCTGACCCTCTTCAAACTGTACAGAACGATGCCGTGGGTCAGGATTTGAGTGCACTTCGAGAGAGAAAAATGCCAAGTTCCCGCCAACAGTACCTCCATCTACCCTCCAAACAATGGCAGGGTCTGCCAGCCTTATCGTTTTCGGTTTCATTCATCCTAATCTGCTGTCTGTTGGCATTAAATAAAAAGAAGGAAAAGACTGTTCAAAGATTATGAGCCATGTCTGGAAATAGCTGATCCGGGCAAAGTACCATGCAGTCATTTCCCAGGGTTCAGTGGGCTCGCCAGGGCATCTCATGTTCTCTGGACCAATCAGCAGCTACTTATCTCCTCCAATACAGATCCTGCAGCTGCTGCTGGTTAATTCCCACATATTTATATTAAATGTCTTTTCACCTGAGTTGCCTTCTAAATATTGTTACCACCTCTTGAAATCTTAACCCAGCCAGAATATGATCAGTGACACATTATCAGTGCTCACCCACTTCCCACTTTGGGCAGAAATGTACTTACTTCTCGCTGACTCATCACCTATGGTCTGCACGCCATCCCGCCTGCGTAAGTGGTTTATTAGACGCGCGAAAGATTTTTTTTTTTCCGTGCCTCGTTTCGGATTTTGGAGAGACACACACATGTGCCCCCTCGGCTGTCATCCCCCACCCCCCCCTCCCGGAGAGCGATCTGTCAGGCACTGAAACCATGGCGACAGGTGGCCTCCATGTGACAGGAGTTGGAGGGTTGGGGGGTTAGATAGAAAGGGTGCCTGAACTCCAGAAGGCCGTCCAGGTCTCCCCGAATCCAGAATGAAGATGTATCCAAAAGGCCAGAAAAGAGTCCTCTAAGTGTCCTCTTAAGGGGTCCTGGAGGGATTAGATGACTATAGACGCATGTATATGAATTAATAGATTACTTGCGAGAAAATATTCCCTTCCCTGTGTTACCAGTTATTCTGTAATACAAAATGAAACAGAGCTCAATAAATTACCACATGACTTCAGGTTCTGTAAAAGGAACCATTTCATGTTGATGAAAATGACCTTCTTGGACATACAACTCACATATATCACTTCAGCACTTGTCAGAGAAAGAGTCTATATACTTTCAAATTTAAGTATATTGAAATGAATATTATAGTACACTGCTCTTGAATTCAGTGCTCTGATTGGTGGTAATGCAGTACATAAATCCGTCCTATTCACTGTGTAGATATTAAGCAACACTGCAGCCAGCTGGAACCTTTGACTGTGGAACAGCTGTGAAAACCCTGAACAGGGCGGGGCTGGGTGGCATGTGTATTGTGTGCGTGTGTTGTGTATGTGTGTTCGTCTGTGTGTGTGTTGGGGGGGTGGGGTGTGTGTGTGTGTGTGTAAGGTGTCTGTTTGTGTGTTTGCGTGAGTGTGCGTGCGTGTGTGTATTTGTGTCTGTGTGCATTGTGCGTATTGTGTGTATGTATTGTGCATATTGTGTGCGTGTGTGTGCGTGCATGAGTGCCGAGGTGAACAGTGGCATTCCAACCATGGCGGATAAATCACGGCGCGCGACGGGAGCGCGTTGGCGGCTCTGCGGCTCTGCGGCTCTGCGGCTCTGTCCTTGCCGACCGCGTGACTCCTCTCCTCCCAGGAAGCCTCAAAAGGCAAGAAAACGGGGGGCCCGGGACGCGTTGTTTGCGATCCGCTGCCAAGCCTACCAGACCGTCCGAGACGTATGTTTCCCTTCAAGTGAATCACGACGCTCGGGCTCAGGCTCTCCCGCAAGTTTCTCTCAACATTACCTTTTAAAGTCATTCTGCCAGCGCCCGGAGAGAAAGAGTGTTTTGGTTCACTACACATCCCCCCCTCCCCCCGTCTGCTCTTCACCCTTGGCTATTTATTAGTATGGTTGTGGTGGGGGGTAGTAACACTCTCTCGTTCATGTGAATATCAGAGTCCCCCCAAAACCCCGTTTTGATCTCATCAGAGAAGCAGGCGTGATCGCCTCGTTCCCGTGTTCAGGTTTTCGTTTTGTCAAGGGGTGGTGGCTCACGTATCACAAGAGATGGTTGACGTGAGGCTCGTACTGGTGTGATCTCAGCCGGAAAAAAATAGACGGCTCTTTCAACGCCGACCTTACGTTTTTAAACATAAATTTTATATTTGTAGCCTACGCTTGTATGATGGAATTTTTCAAATGCTGCCATTAGTTCTCCTTACATTTGTTAAAGGGCATAGTCTTAAGAAATACATATTTGTCAATCCAGCTGTTTCCAAGCATAAAAGAAAAAATCATGATGGTTGGGCAGTGTTAACAGTGCTTAACTCACATTACAGGTACATACTTATCATATCTTGTCACAACACTGGTTTGACATGTCATGGTTCTACATTAAATAATACAGATGTACATCTACACTAAAGTCTGTATTTGTGGAAATTGGTCGGCTGTCAACCATTTACTTTAAAATACTCCTACACAGTACATATTTAGATTTTAGCAGACGGTCTTTTCTAGAGTGTCTTACACAGCCTGCATTTCTGGAACATACGGTCCATTTCCACAACTGGATAGTTTACTGAAGCTAACCAGGCAGTCTTGAAGAAAGTGCCAAGGACACAACAACAGTGCCCCACCTATGAATCAGAACCGGACCTTCTGAGTTACAAGTCACAATTTCCCCATTTATTGTACATTTTCTCGGTATCCTGTTGGTATCCATAGTAACATATCGCCGTCGCGTGTGCCCCCCCAGGCTGCCGGGAACGCCGTGAAGAGAGCGTCGGACAACCTGGTGAAGGCGGCGCAGAAGGCCGCGTTCGATGCCCAGGATGACCAGGCCGTCGTCGTCAAGAGCAAGATGGTCGGGGGCATTGCTCAGGTGAGTTCAGGCTGAACATCACCACATGCATTTCGGCCCGGGGAAAACACTCAGAGCTTAGCACGACCACAGCAGGTAAGTTGCCATGTATTTTTGTGTGTAACCAGATTTGAAGGAAAAAGTGCACTACTATCAACTCAAGGAATACAATGAATTGGGTAGTCGATCAGATTTGTGTGTTATTTGTTTTTGTTTTGTTTTTGTTTTTTTGTTTGTTTGTCATGACTTAACACCCCTATTCTTTCGGTGTTAGAGTATCACGTTTTAACGAGGGGGCGGGGTCTCCGTTACAGATCATCGCCGCTCAGGAGGAGATGTTGCGGAAGGAGCGCGAGCTGGACGAGGCCCGCAAGAAGCTGGCCATGATCCGGCAGCAGCAGTACAAGTTCCTGCCGACAGAGCTGAGGGAGGATGGTCAGGAGCAGTGAGGAACAACCGACGTCTCGCACAGCAAAATCAATTCACGAGCCGGGCAGGAGTTTTTTAGTTATGAGCAGTTACTAAAATATTCGAACGGATTTTGAGGTGTTGCGCTTAGGATACATAAGAAATATTTGGCTGCGTAATTAAAGAAATGGGTATATTAAAAAGAGAAAGTTGTATCAGGATGTCCATTTTAATTTTTTCCTGTTTATTTTTCACTCTTTAAACGCTTTACAGTGCCACTGTTTTGTTTAAATAATGTATAATGTATGCAACTCTAAGGTAATTTGCGCCTTTAATATTTCTATATGTGATTAAATAAGTATTTAGAATAGTTGTTCCTTTACTATATTGCATGTATCCACTGTGGCTACAACATTATCTATCTCAGTAATTTCACACCTTTTCGCTTTTCGATACTTTTTTTCAGCTGTACTGCCGAAACAATATTTTTAGAGAGTACAAAGTCTAGTCGTTCGGGGTGTGGGTGGGAGGGGAGGCTAGGTGTCTGTTGTTGAGAAATTCTCGGTCATCTGAAGGCGGAGTCACTGAGAGTTGAGGTTCGAAGACCAAAACTGAGAAAGAAAGAACACTCCGCGAAGATTTCTACTCATTACGAGAAACGGGAAACGAGAAAAACGGCCGCATTCAGCAGCTAATCTAGGCGCACGAAGTTCGTTCCAGACTTTCAGAGTTCCAAAGAAGAAAACTGTTTTGTCAGAATGTTTGTAGGGCAGCCGGGGATCTTTAACCCTGAACATTCAAATGCATTTTTGTTGCAATTTGGACCAGAAGTGCAATGATTGATTTTTTTTTGTTTTTTTTTTTGCGTCGAAACAATTCATAGAATGCATACATATCATTTTTTTAAAATAAATAAATAAACAGAAGCTATGAAATGTGTTACAAATGGTATCTTCTATTAAATTTATATATTAATAAAAATGTCTGAGTGTTCGTTTTATTTTCAAAGTTAATGGTTTTTCAAATTGAAAATGGAAAAAAATGTAGATCAACGCTGGAGCTTTTACATTTTATTGTGGCCTTCGTTGCTAACGTTTCTAAATGGTCTTGTCTCTTGTGAAACTCAAAGCCATTGCTTTTTATCAGAACTTATTGTTTTGTTTCTTTATGTTTGTCCCACCAGGTGCTATTAAGTTGCTTTTAATTACTCAGAAATATAGAGTGTTAAATGGCCAATTGTTGTACATGCTTCTGCAGGTTTTAAATATGAATATTGTGGGTCTGAGTTAATCGTCTTGCAGTGTGATCTCGGAATAGCAACAGAAACTATTTTTAAAAAATATGAATATTTTAGCTGCACAACTCGTCTTGTTAAGTTGTCAGGAGACCAGGGGCCTCGATGTTACTTTGTCAATCCAACAACATATCAATGCATCATAAAGTGCCTGCATATGTATTTCATGTGTATGTGATTAACTTTTTCCCGTTTTAAAGTGCACTTATCCAATTGTTTAACTAAACATAGTAACATAAACCTGCTCTTTTACAAAGGTCTGTACTTTTTTTACGGTATAACTCAGAAATTTAAACGGGCAGAGATCTTGTAAGAATTGTGTTCTGCCATTCTGTGGGCAACGAAACACCGACCTCTGGTTGCAGATATATCGTCTTTTTCTTGAGTATTCTCTTTTTTGTTCATTTATCTTTTCTTTTGATACTCTAAACCTTATTAACAGCGCTATGGGGTCGCCAACTTTAAAGCATTGTAAAGGACAGATTTATGTGTTTATTTGAAAGTATTAACGTTCAATAAAATTGGTTTTCTCTAAGAAAATATCACCAGTTATTTCTTGTTCATCATAAGAGCGCTTTTTAAAATGACTAAAATGGGCAGTGCGTTCCATTTGAGCATTTAGACTAAATGGAATGTACTTCACATTTTATACACAGACACCCGGCGATTATCCAACTTGGACTTGGCTCTGCAATTTCCATAAACGACAATCTACAAAATAACGTTGCTGTATGCATTATATAGACAGTTTCCACACGTAGATAGTCTAAATCGATAGTTTTGGTGCAGCAAGTAATGGTTTTTGTTCGTGTATTTGGAACAGATGTAGAGCCTAAAAAATTAGACCAACTGAGCCCTTTTTCCCCTTGGAACCCGAGCGGCGCTGCTCAGAGACGGCGGGAGACTGCGCTCTGTGGCAGTGACCGCGGGGACACTGCTCAAGTTCAGCCACGACAGCCCCAGCGGTTCGTGCAGATATCCTGACCACAGATGAAGCATAAGTCATCCGAAGCCATATAGTCTGCTGCAATGCATTCGAAAATATCCGGTCTGTATACTGTATGGATCCACTTATCGAGTTACGCTCAAGGTCACTATGGACGCGCTGTCTGCGCCGGTTCAGTCCGCATAGTTTTGTTTTTTTTTTAACCGAACTACCCAAATTTGTAGAAGTGTTTGGAGACACCGGTATTCACTCCACAGGCTAAGTTTTGAAACGTGTACATCAGATTGGTTGAGTAACGTCAGACATGGAAAATGAATTAGCCTACATTTAATACATGCACTGATTGTTAAGTCAGATTCTGCTGGCATTTAATTACATGTTACTGTTCATGATCTAGCCAATTGTTCCACTTATTTTACTAAGGAATTAATGATGAAAAGAAATCGAAAGAAAGTGTGAATTATGCCTTTTCCCTTAGCTGGTACGCCACGACCCTCCAGAGATATATTTAGGGTGAAATTTCATTCCATTGAGATATGAACATCGAGAGAAATCGGAGCCTTCCAAAGATGGACAAACTCCTCTCGCTAAATTCTAAGCCAATTCTTTCGAACAAATCACAGGCGTCCGACGTCACTCTCGCTTTAGAGTGACTTGAGCGAACTTCCCAAAAAAGTCTTGGGTTCCTTTGGCGAGAATTCCAACCTACCTCATTACCCTATCCAGGCAGTCTTTGTTTTATCACTCCACTCGATCCCGGCGGTGGGTGCAACACCAGTTCTCTGCGTCTCTCGGGGGGTCTGCGCGCGTCAGTAGTTTTCACCGTTTTTCCTGTTCTTTATTCTTCGCCTGGTATTGGGAGAACACCACAAAAACAACCATGGAGGCCATTAAGAAGAAAATGCAGATGCTGAAACTGGATAAGGAGAATGCTATTGATCGGGCTGAGCAGGCCGAGGGAGACAAAAAGGGTGCAGAGGACAAATGCAAACAGGTAGGGGAGACCGCTGTATTTCACGCGCCTCAAGTGAATTATACAGTATACATGCATTTCAAATAGACAGCCTGTGTGTTCGTCGACCCTAAAGAAATGCTGGCCCAACGGATCTCAAAAACCGTCTCCCCGCTGCGATCATCCGTCTTGTAACAAAGCCGATTTGAAACGTTTGAATGGCCAAATTAGTCTCAAAACGTGTGGGGACACACACCCACCGCGTTAACTATCAGCTGTAGCCTACTATTTCCATTCTGAATAAGTGCTGCCTACAATGCCTTCAACAACACGAAGAAAGTTCATCCAGTGGGTGAAATGTAAATACATTTTCGCAAAATAAATGTAGTATACTCTTTGAATTTATTATTATTATCATTTTTTATTCAGTTGGATCTAATTTAAAGTTGCTCTTCTTTTGGGAAAACAATTAATTTAATCCCATTAGCCGTTAATATTGCTCTGCAACACTTACCTTGGTGACAGAGTATCAGTTTATTTGTTATGTGCACCCAGATAGATCTATGAGTTTTTAAAACATTTCCAATCAACCTTAACAGAACACGTGTCTCGGGGTTGCCGGTATTTGTCTCCCCACTTAATTTAGTGTGGTTTTACATTTTGTTTTACTGTGTTGAACAACGAATCTTTGCTACCTACTGCATATTTATTTAATCACACATCTTTACCGAAGACCTTAAGTAAAAGTGCACGTATTCTAAATTTGTTAAAGTACCTATCCTGTTACTGACACCGTGTTTTATGTAGTCTCTCATAGTGTACCCTCCGCAGTAATTTGATTCTATGTGACAGATAACCCCCGAGTTATACAACTCATGTACCCAGCTAGCAAGAAGTTGCCTTACACAGCACTACCAAGAACTTAACGTGGGGACGCAAGGCAAAGGCTTGGGATGAAAAATCTCACCGCAACTTCTGCCCGCCACCTCTGTCCTTCAAACCACTTGACGCGCGAAGGATGCGCACCGTTGCGATTCTTGGAAGCTGGCGTTCGGGAGGATGATGTGAATTTAGGGAACGGTTTACCGCACTTGTTTCTGGTAAATAAGGGGGCAGTTTGGAAATAAATGTATTCTGTCAGATACAGAATATGATAATGATAATGATAATGATAATTATAGATACGTTATATGCCACCTAAAAATCTGTCATGCTGTGTTCAGGGTGAGACCAGCTCTGATGGGCTTGGGCATGACTACATTCGCCAATGATTCAGTCACACTTATTTATATTGCAATTACTGGCTATACAGGATTGACACGGCAGACGATGATATGAGTTACGTGCGTTCTGTGCTTTCAAGGTCAAACAGATGCAGCGCGGCGCATTTGTTGAACCTAGCCGATCAGGTGAAGGCGTGGAAATGAGTGATTGGATAAGGAGAGCCGCAGCATTACGTTCGCCGGCCTTGGGCCTCCGTTTACACCAGTGCTGCTGCGGATTCTGGGTATCTGTTCCCTGTCAGTTATTACATTGTAATAACGTGACTTTGCCTTGAGACTTGTGCTTTCACGAACTTTGAGTGAGATGTAACAGCTTGTGCAAGGGGCCTAGTGGCTTCTGGTCTATTCATTACTTGTTTTAAAAGAACTTCCCCTTTACCGGGAGCTCTACTGCTCGGGCGACTACATTTCTGCATTCTGAGTGGTTTCTAGGAATTCTGCGGTCGCTTCCCATTTTTGGCCCTTCTCCCAGAATGCAAAGCTCTCATCTCCTGGCTCCACATCACATTTGGTTCTACTCGATCCCCTACTTGGAAGAATATTTCAGGAGAAACATAAATTGGACATTCCATTGGCAGATGACACTGGTGAAGTTACAGTTACCAGACACTCCATAGAATGATGCTGTCTGGATGCTTCAAACTGTGCCTGGGGGTGGCCGATGTGTGTTTTGTTCTACGTGAATCCTCCCACCCTTGAGGACCCGTGTCACAGATGGTGGCTAGATCCCCCCCCCCCCCACCCCAAATACACCTTTAGGACCACAATGTAAAGGAGCTTATTCGCTGTCCTGGATAGAGTTTAGATCGGTACTTGACGATGTTCCTGCTTGAACTTCTTTGTTGTATTTTCAGTCTATCAAACCATCACTGAGCTGGTTATTGGTAGGATATGCAGTAAGGTGGGGCACTTTCCGAGGAGAAGCCACTCCTCTGGCTGACCTCTGCTAGCCACTGAAGAAACAGGCCACAGCAGTGGATCAGACAACACGGCTTTACGACAGATGCCTTTTCACTTTCACCAACTTCCTCCTTCTCAGTAACAGTGAGGAACTTGGCCTTGGCCCACCGGGCCTTGACATCACTAGACCTGGACATAATTTCTGCCGCAGCTTATAGAGGTGTCCTGTGTCCTCATATTGGAACTGGGGGGACGTCCTGTGTTGTATCTCAGGAGTCAGGCTGGACGTATCCCTACGTAGCCTTACAAACTTCCAGTGTTATGAGTCTGACCAGGCTGACTCTGTTGTATGAAATAAATTGGCCCAGCCTCTGAGCACATGCTTTGCTCATAAACTAATATTTTGTTACTTCTTAGGACAAATCATAACTATCATAACAATCATAATGATCACCTCCAACTAGAGGTAATTTGAGCAACTGACCAAACAAACATTCTCTCGATTTGTTAGGTCCAATCATATTTCAGGAACTCAATCCCTAAAACTCTAACTTCCCTTTCCAGACACAGTAGAGACTGAATTTCTGGGGTCTGGGGTTTCATGGGCCACCTGTGCTCTGGTGACATCTTCCCGCAGCCAAGACTCCTTTCTCCCTGTTCGGTTTCTTTCTTTTTTTCTTTTCATTTTGTAAGATGCTGCTCTTTCAGCATGACCCCACTGGCAAGCCACATATAGGATGACCAACTGAGGAAGTTCTCATATCTAAAAGGGAAATGCATCTCACCCTGTTATGATCTTCTCTCCTGTCAGTCACTGCGACCGTGGCCTTGGCAGTTCCCAGTCCTGTCCGGCGTTCTTTTTTTTTTTAAAGGAGGATGCCTTCTTTGAATTCTCATTCCACCCATGGGGGGGGGGGTGGGTGTAGGGGGGTCAAGGCTCTGTGAAAGCGTGCCAGGGCTGAGGCCTTGTCTCCAGGCCACATGGGACAGCAGCAGTGGGCCGGTGTGGGGATCAGAATGGCACAGTCTATTTGTGATGCTGCCATGCCTGACATAGCTGGGTCCAAAGGCACCGGTAGAATGTGACAGTGGGTAACATAAGAATAGCATTTGTCATGGGGACATGCCATTCTCCCCCTTCCCTGCGACAGCTCACATCAAATGGCTTTTACCATCAGTTTAAAAGAAAACTTTTTTCACCTTTCCCCCCTTTGATTCCATGATGATTCCTCATATCAATTCACAAGGTGAGGTCATAACTTTGGTTTGGAATCTGTCCAACCATGAAAATGGCCTTGCTTTCGGAAATAAAACAGGAGTACTGAGTCCCCCGCCCCTCCCCACCTCAGGACTACTGTGGGAGATTTTTCGGGGTCCTGTCAGTGGATGGGGATGCCAGGAGATTCCAAAAAAGGACAGCCCCTCATGAAAGAACATCCAAACTGTCTTCAGTGGACAATGCCATACCGGCCCAGTTTACTTCCATAGACGGGGCCGCCCCACGCCTCAGAACTTCTCCCCCGATTCCCCGTTGCTAAATAAAGTAAGGGAGTCAGTTGCATTGAAAGAAGACAATAAATAGATGGGGCGTTTTTTTTTTGCTTCGACAACACAGTGCTATGTGCTGTGTTGTGGCTGCCAGGATTCTGGATAATGCATGGGTGTTTGGGGGGGAGGGGGGCAGGGGGATGGTTTGGGGGGACTGAAAGGGGAGAGGGAACTTGACCGGCTGTGGCCGGACCGCTGGGTGTGATTCGCGGTGACCACAGCAGTCGTTTATAATTCCGTCCTGCTGCCATCCCCAGATCTGCCCTGGCATTCGGCTGTGTGCAGATTTACAGATTTACTGGCGGAGTTTTACAGCCGGGACACGTGGGCGCTAGGATACCACAACCTTCACAGAGCCATTCAGGACATCCCTCACCCCTCACGCCCCAACATACATCTCTGTCACTGTTTCAGTCAGAACCTTCGACCATAAAGCAAAAGTGGCAAATACTTATCCTCTGCTCAAAGGTTTCATATTTTATATTTTGTTGTGGTGTTTTTGTCTCCATTACAATATACCATGGTGCCTTAGTGACTGTGATTACTGATTTTCAGGTTTTGGGGTCTTGTTCAGGCCAATTCTTTGGAAAACAATCAATAATCAAAGCAACAGTGTATGTGCAATGATTTAGTGAGTACATGCTGCACAAGAACATATTGAAACCATTTCAGTACATTGTCATATTAATGTTTGCCATAACTGTAATTCCCATATCAAGATAATGAATTGCCACTTTCACTGTTGGTATAAGATATGCCAACAGTAGTCCATACACAATGTGTGGCTCTTGCACTGCATTAACTGGAAAATATGAATCAACATTAATCTTTTCCATTACAGTCTATTTAATCAATTATTTTATCCCCTGTGAAATTCTCTGATTACTTCATGTTACATTCATGGTCATGCTGTACATCACAGCAAAGTCTAACAAGTGTACAGTTGCGCTGAGACAGAAATGTGAGAATTATAAAAAAAACTATGAGTGAATATGCTAAGCTGCTCTTCTGGGTTGTTGTCAGGGCAACCATAACAGTGATAGATGTTGGCAGAAATAGATGTAGGCAGTGATAGAAGTGGCCATTAATAGCTTTGCACAGAGATATATGTGGGCTGTGATAGATGTGATGTGGCCATGAATAACTTTGGGCAGTCATAGATGCAAAGCAGTGATAGATGTATGCAGACACAGATGTGATGTGGACAGTGACAAATGTGGGAAATGATAGATGTGGTCAGTCATAGATGCAAAGCAGTGACAGATGTGTGCAGTCATAGATGTGGGCATTGATAAATGTGGCCATGAATAGCTTTGAGCAGTCACAGATGTAGGCAGTCATAGATGTGGGCATTGATAAATGTGGCCATGAATAGCTTTGGTCAGTCATAGATGCGAGCAGTGATAGATGTGGGCTTGATAAATGTGGCCATGAATAGCTTTAGTCAGTCATAGATGTGGGCAGCCATAGATGTGGGCATTGATAAATGTGGCCATGAATTGCTTTGGTCAGTCATAGATGTGGGCAGTCATAGATGCAAAGCAGTGATAGATGAGTCATAGATGCACAGCAGTGATAGATGTGAGCGATAGTAACAGCTGTGGGCAGCCGTAGCTGTGTATCAGACGCAGGCATGCCCAGCTGCAGAGTGCTGATGGCGGTGTGTGTCTCCCCCTGTCTCCCAGCTGGAGGAGGAGCTGCAGGCCCTTCAGAAGAAGCTGAAGGGTGTGGAGGATGAGCTGGACAAGTACTCCGAGTCCCTGAAGGATGCGCAGGAGAAGCTGGAGCAGGCGGAGAAGAAGGCCGCTGACGTGAGTGACCGGGCGAGAGAAGCCACACGCTGACCCAGTGGGCCGGCCATGGTTGAAATGCGTAAACACTGAAATACCTTCAGATACCTACCATCATTTTTGTAAGGCCCGGTTACTCAAATTATTGTCCTCAAGGGTTGAGAACTGCTGGTTTTCCACCCTCCCTTTACCTGGGAGCCAGGTGTGAAGACAGTCTGGCCAATCTGAGATAATTGTGCAGTTAATTTCCTGGAAGAAGAACACCAGGGCTGGATTTGAGTAACCATGATCTAAAGAGTTTTTTAAAAATACATACAGGTATTTGACCAAAAATTAGATCACACAATCACATTTGCATCCTTTACAAACTGAGCGCACATCTAGGAACTGCCATGACAGCAGGTTTATGAATTTAATTGGATAAACAAAAACTCTGCTTTACTGCTAATTAGGATGATGAATCATCACTGTGAACACCAAATCACTGTCTAAAGACTTCTTTGGATTAGTGTCAAATGAGATTCTGTTTTCAATGAAAACCACAAGGGGGCGTTGTTGGCATACATATGATTGAAATTCAAACTTAAAAATAATTTTATGAGGGAAAAAACTAGAAAAATATGTAGTTTTTTGTTAATATTTTGTGATTTAGAAAATCGTGGCAGCAGTAAAAACATCAAAACCCAAGTTATACTCAAGTATATAAACAGATGATGACCTAGCAATTATAAAGTTATAATTTATATTATTAAATTATCTCATATAGATTTACCGAAGTGTCCTAGGTTATGATTATGTTATTAATTATCATTAGCGGTAGATGCACAGTATCATCGGTTGGATAGAATATCGTAAAATTAATTAATATTAATGAGCTGAACGATTTTTAAATAGCTGGCATTTGTGGTTTTACGACTGTTTTGGCTGTAAATTCGCAGCATTTATCCATCGCTGTCATTAGAGCGGGCTTTGCAAGCTAATACCCTGTGCAAATGTTCTCAGCCTTAAATGTGTGGTAAATAAATTATCCAGCTGTCAGATCTCAGCGTTCTCCATTGCCCCCTGGTGGGTTGAGTCAGCACTGCATAAGGGTTAGCAACCTGTACCTGCCACTCAAACGGCGACAGCCCCGCCTCCCTGTAACTTTTCTATGAGCCTCAGCAGGGCGGATGACCTCACTGTCGACAGCTGGCGTGGGGAAAGTGGCAGACTGTACCAGTATCAGATTCTGTACACACATCATAAACCGTGTCGACACCTCCGCGTGAATGCTGTGCATTTTAATGAACTTTAAGGAGGTGGAGTAAGTCTTACTTGTAAGTACATGTGTAGGTGTGTGGGTGTATGTGTGTGCATTTGCGTGCATGTGTGTGTGTGTGTGTGCATGCGCGCGTGTGTGTGTGTGTGTGCATCAAGCTGGATCAATGGCGAAATTATCTGCGCCGCTCGTGGAGATGAATGATCTTTTGGCGACCCGCTGACAGTCTGCTCCTGAAATATCGCCCGGGCGACCTTCACCGGGATTAATTTCCTAATAATCTCTCTAGCAGCAGTTGTACAGTTATAGCAGGCATTTTAATGTGGGCAGAATTGCCTGCCATGTCCTGGCACACACCACTGAGCCTTTCATCCTGTCTCAAGATAGCAACCAGTCATGATGCACAGGCCCTACAGGCACACATTTTCAATGCTTTTCCTACTAATGCTACTCAGTCCCCAGCCTCCACTCAAAACTATACTACGATACTAACTCACTTTGGATTCACTTTGAATTTATTGGTATGGCCTAATGTGCTTGGCAGTTATCTATTGGAGTCAGATGTAATCTAAATTAATTAAGCTAGGAATGATTTGTGATAAAAATGTAGTTTCAATATCAGCAGCATTAGGAGTCAAAGTTGAAACTCGTGCCAGCTGGCCATAGATTTTGTAGATGAGTGCAAATCAGGAGTGATCCATTTCCATGAAAGGTTAATATCCTAAATACAAGGAAACAGTCTACAAGGAAATGTTTGAGAAGCACTTTATAAAGTTTTTCATATTATCAATTCCAGATAACTTACAAAAAACTTGCTTTTAAACAATTGTGCTCAATATGAATCAATATATTGTACTTATTTCACCATTAGAGAATAGTGGAGAATACTGTAACCCTCTGTTACATCCTGAGGTTCTAACGTGGGCCTGTCCTCTCCCCACAATGACCACTAACTGCCCCATTAATCAGTTACAAAGCATTCCTGTTAATACAACTCCCTATCCCACCGTTGGCAGATATCAGACCGTCGCTGTCAGCAGGCTTGTTATTTTAACGCAGCAGTCCATCCACCCGCTCTCGTATAAACCTTCAAAAATGCTGGGTTTTACCAGTAGGCCTACTTCCCTCTGCCAGGTTTCAGAATGAAAGTGCCTTTATCCCACGCCACATAACCTAACCTAACAGGACAGACCATCCCACCAAATATGACCAGTCTGCTCATTCCCACAACTGAGCTCTTTTTTAAATCCCCTCCCTTTTCCTGCTGCTGTTCCGTTCATCGCCGATTCCGCCTCTTCCTGCCCAATCAACACGCAGGCCTAATAAAATGATGTCAGTGGCGTTGTTATCTCGGCTTCGACCATAAGTTTATCCTCCGCAATAAATCTCTCCGCGCTCCCAGGATTAACGGAAGTGCACGCACTGAAGAGCACTGTAATGCACCTCGGAATGGCCCTTTTTCCACGGCTTAATGTAAATTCACGCGCATACTGCATGTGAAGTGATTCTATCGCACACAAGCAGGAATTCAGTGCTGGCATTTCCGTGCAAAGCACACTGACGACTGCAGATATTAACGCCTGGGCAACTTTTCGGGGCAATTTAATACCCGCCTCACAGTGCGGTGGTCGCTCCGTCAAATCTTTTTTTAGACATGACAGAGAACGTTAGATGGTTGTATCACTTCGCGGTAATCACTGCTGTCACAGTGATGCTGGAATCGAGCTGGACTCCAAACTACCCTGTAACCATTATATCAAGTATAGGTTTGGTTGTATAGCCTACGTTGAGCCTGCAAAAATTTGTGCTGATCCGCACAGAGAAGACGTTTAAGACTGGAAACAGTATCAGCATCGAATCCTTTAATAAACTTGGGGTTATTGTCCTGGTATCTCAACTTGTTGACTCGAGCAAAGATTTTATCTTTATTTAACGTCTCTAAGGGGGGCTTGCCCCCCCCCCCCCCCCCCCCCCCGCCCCGTTGGGTTTTTACAATTACGTGACTAAAAAAGGAAAAGAATTGCAGGAATGCAGCCATTTGTTTATAGTTTAGTGAAGTCATGGTCTCCAGCTCTGGCTCAGCGCTTTACAAGGAGTGACTCGCTACAGACTGGACTGTGTGAAAATCTCTCTCTCTCTCTCTCTCTCTCTCTCTCAATAAACAATAAAACAAATGAATTAATAAACTTGATCACAAAAACCATTTACAAGCACAATATACCAGTACATTCCATATAATTGACTCATAAAAATCTTCGTAAAAAACAAAGTTAAATCCATCAGCTTTCACAAGCTTATTTTCTAAATACCTAGTTATTTACTTTAATAGGCCTATTGTATAATTCACAAGAAGAGTGGAGATGTGTAATTCATATACATGTGTTCAGTAGATCCAAGCATTTTTAGTGTGGATTTTATACAACACTGCAGGAAGTCTAGTTGAGAACAATTACTTTGTTTTTTTAGGTGTAAAAATGTTTGATTCTTACTAGGCCTGCCTTTAAAATTGGTTTACTAGGAGCTCATGTTCTCGCAACATGTAGGTAACTCAAAGCCAATTCGCAGCCAGCCTCTGTTTAAAACAAGTGTTCAGGGGTTTTACTTGCAGTAAGACACTGGTCTGGGCATGGCTACTGTCACAATAAAAGACAATGGCCAACAGTCAGGGTGTCAGGGTTTCAGGACATTTTTCAACCCGAATATCAAAGGTGGGATAGCATCCGGACTTGTCAAGAGGCAGGGTGTCAGTTTGCAGGTTAACCCCAGGCTCACTGGGGTTAACCTGCGCCCTAGCGCCCTCCTCTGGTCAGTCAATCCCCTGTGTATAGGTTTTATGTGTCACTCCACAGTATTACATGCCAATAGTCAGTACTGGAGTCCTGTGTTTTAATATACAATTGGCCAAAGGATTGCCTCAGAGAGTGAGGGTTTTAGTTCACGGCTTAAAGGGATAGTCTTATTTCAGAGGGTTTTGTATATCATTTCAGTTTCAGTGTATGTTTTTGATTGGTGTAGACCGTTTTAATGTGCTATGAAGGATATTTTTATATTTTCAGAGGTTTTGAATGACTTGCCAGCTTTAAATTCCTTTAAAGTTGAGAGGTTATTATCCCATTAAATCAGGGCTGTCAAAAAACCTGCAAAGGGGTCACTGTGTCTGTGGGTTTTTGTGGTTTCCTTTCAATCAGCTGCCAATAAAGGCCTTGAGAACAAGGTGTGCAGATTCTTTAGCCAATCGATGGCTTAAATGAACCACTAGTGCCGAGAACACTTTGAAGACCAGCAGATACTGTGGGCCTCAATGACATGAGTTTGACACCTGAGCTTTAAGTGCTTTAGTAAATATCCAACCATCCATTTGCTTAAACCGCTTATTCCTGGTCAGGGTCACAGGCGGCTGGAGCCTATCCCAGCATGCAGTGGGTGAGAGGCCACAAATCCATCACAGGACGCACACACCATTCACTCACACATTCATACCTAGGGGGGCAATTTAGTCTACAATTAGCCTACCTGCATGTCTTTGGACTGTGGGTGGAAACCAAAGTACCTGGCAGAAACCCACGCGGACACAGAAAGAACATGCAAACACAGAAAGGCCCATGGTCTGGATTCGAACTCGGTACCGTCTTGCCGTGAGACGCCTTAATTTCTTGCTGTATTAATAGATTTTATGTTTTTAAAAGCATGTAAGTTGTGGGTAAAACTGAGCTCTGCTCTGTCTGCTTGTCTCATAAATGCCTAAATGTAAAAGTAAATGTTTAACTGAAGGCATTAACTGGAAAAAGGATGAGAACGTCTCACCAACAGGGGGCAGTGTAATCACCATTTGCTTTCTCTGTGAGTCTCAGGTAGTCCACCCAGAGCCCAGGGAGAGGTAATGTCTTGATGAAAAAAATTACCATCTGATGAGACCAGGACTCACATTCATAAATGCGTCTCAGAGTAGGACTGCTGATCTGGGATCAGTTTAGCCTTTTAGCTCTCACTGGATAAGGCTGGAATATGGACTGGGGAAACCCAGAGCACTGACCCCAGATCAGCACTCTGACTCTGAGGCACAAGACAATGAGCACTATTTGACCTCATCGTCACGGCAATGCCAGCATAGAAACGGTTGCGACACAACACCTGAGGATACCAAGCTGTCAACTGAACCTGACAGACAAGGGGAATCGGGTTATGTTTAAACATAAACATGAGAAAGTCATATCTGTAAGGAAGTTGAATCACACAGTATCCATTATAAACAAGCACATGCATTGAAATCATGATGTTGACACCACAGGTGTACCCCCACTGCCTAAAAAATGAAAGGAATAAAAAAACACCATCATCTCCTTAAAGCTGTAACAGCAAAGTAACTCACCCTGACTCACATAATAACTGTTTTGAGACATATGCAGGTTACTTTACTGCCATTTAGTGGACACTCTTATCCTGAGCGACTTACAATGCAAGCACAAGTGCAAAGATCAGGGAAAGATCCAAGTGCAGTAAAAGCCCAAGGAGGGGAAAAGATGGTTTGCCAATATTCGTCAACTGGCTGGAGTGAGACTTTCAATTTTGACATTGTCTGGTGACCTGGGGGTGAGGGGGATTGAGATTACGATTGCAGACTTGAGGGGGTGGGGGTGGGGGTGTAAGACATTAGAATATAGCTAACCCCAGGTTTATTTGTGTTGTGCTGTACAGTAAATTTGCACAGTTAATTTGGGAGTCAAATTCAGTGCGCTCAGTCACAATCCAAATCTTAGTAAAGGCCCAAAACAAAACAATGTTTATTTTACTTAAATGCAGTGCTGGGATTTGTTTCAGCATTGCCTCAGGACAACGTGATTTTACAGAAACACCACTGAGCAAAATAATTTACTTTAGTATGGGTTTGTGCATGTATGCAGACAATATGACACAGCGCTGAGGAAAGCATGAACAAGTTTCAAGCACATTAATCTGAATTAAACTCAAAACATCTTCATTAATACTCCTGCCTCTCATCAAAAATAATATAATTATTATGGCCAACTCTGCCACTGTTTCTAAAATGTAATCCTAAGGGATCCATTTAAGAACGTGAAGAAACGTCCTGTCAAGAACGTGAATGTATGAAGGAGTTTCGTACCATGTGAGGTCATATAACAGGTGCACCTCAAGGGCCCATCCATTTCAGGATTTTGCGCCAACTTCTGCTCTTAATTATTTAATTAGCTCAACCATATCTTGGATCTGACACTTGTATTTAAGTACTAGCTGCCACAAACTGCAAGAGTATCCTAAAGATTTCCTGTGCTCAAGTACAGAATGAGTCTATGTTGTTTATAGAACTATCAGAAAACTAAAACTAAGGTAATTGGTTGGAATGAAAAACAAGCACGCAAACCCTCCAGGACCAGAGTTGTGCACCGCTGTCATATAACAATAAGCTGTCCTTGGAGTTTTTTTCCTAATGCGTTACTAGTCCTTTAACATACAGCCGGCCTCTGACCTGTGACATCATCTGAGGAAAAAGAAAAAACGCTGCAGTCGGAGAGGTTGGGAGTGCGGCGGAGTTCAACTTTTCCCCCCTCATTTCGAGAGAATCCCGAACGCGATTGTTCTGAGCTAGAGGACAATGCGAATTAAGGGGTCACCTTAAAAGGTAGCATTTTCACGAACTCTGACGTATTTTCCCCGAAAAGGGCGTCACAAAATATCTCATTTTTAAGGACTGACTTATCCTTAGGTGGACCCCTGGAAATGTTTGCATAGTCATTTGTGTTAGCTCTACAATAGCTGAGGTGTTGACCGACGTTGTCGAGCTAGTTTGAAAAGACGCGAAATTGCCTCGACGCACTGAGACTTCTGCATTCGGATACACTTGGTGCTTGGATACACTTGCCATGGCCGGAGCGACGTCGATCGAAGCCGTGAAAAGAAAAATACAGACCTTGCAACAACAGGCGGACGATGCGGAGGACCGGGCCGAAAGTCTCCAACGGGAGGTGGATGCAGAGAGACAGGCCAGAGAAAGAGTAAGATCACTTGTAACGGTGTTGAGTCACTCTTTGTCATGCCATCATTGCTTGAGTTAAATGTTTACGAATAATTTAGAATATATATGACTGCGTTCCATATTACCTATTAATATTTCCGTTGGTTCACTTGACTACATTCCACGCTATCTGCGTGTAAATATCCGTTACCTTTCAGCGTTTCCTTAGAATGTTCGTAAACTGTCACGGCTTTGTCCGACATTCCCGTGAAATGAACTGTACTGAATGTTTCATCTTTGTTTCCAGGTTATTCGGGATGTCCAGGTTAATTTTTATTTTATTTTTTACAGTATTTATTTAGATGACACGTTACATGCGAATAACTGTATGGTAGCAAGGTAGCTAATTGGATTCATTCAGAAATTACTGAAGTATGGGTACTGTTTGTGTTCAAGTACACTTACGGAATTAACAAGATGATTAGGTATAAAACAATGAGCATGATCATATGAGAACATTTTAGCGTGCGCGTTTTTTAACCGAGAAAATGCAGTAATTGATCCCTACCTTTATTTATTGTAACGTGGATTAAAGCGTTTACTGTTAAATTGGAGCTGAGAACATACAAGATTAAAGTTTAATTTTGACACATCAAGCACAGGGGAAACTCCAACTTTCTATGCATTATTTAAAAATGTAGCGGCGTTTCAGGTAACATATGAAGGAGTGATGTCTCCTATGTCCTGTGGTGTGTGGAATGGTGAATTATTGTATAATAATGAAGCCCTATTTGGGTCTGGAGAGTCCACGATTTCTTCAAAATGGAGGGTGGGTGTTGGCCGAACTGGATGTGGAAAACGAGGACTGGCTAGTGTGAAATGCGAAATTTTGAAGTGCTCTATAAAGATCACTTTACCCAAATGCTCTTGCTGTACTTGTTTTGCGCAAAAAATTCTTACAGTGCGAAATATGTGACGCGGCAATATAGAACTATTTTCGACCGGACACTGAAGTCGGACGTAAACCACCCTGTAGTTGAATTTGTTTCGAACTATTTCATATTGTTTGCGTTAAAAAAAAGTATCTTCTATCTCTCCTTTTTAAATGAGGGGGACAAAAAAACATTTAGTCTCAGGTTCAGAGTCCACGACTCTGTTCAACGCCGGTCAGTTCATATAGGTAACGTTTTTTTTGTCGTTTTTTTCATTTTGTGATGCGCATTTAGTCATATTTACTATGTTGTACGACGTCGCTTTGGAGCGTAATACTGTATTCAAGGCTTTGGTACTCCAGTTTACTAGTTTCCATTTAGCTGGACAGTTCTGTGTTAAATTGTAGCCTATATCTCCCCAGATCGTCAATAATTATTCTAGCAAAACAGTGCGTTAATACTTCTAGTTGCGCATTTCATACGTGTATCTTGGTGTTGGAATTTTAAAAGGTGCAGCTTGCGCTGTGGTGCTTGAAGTAGGGATACAATAAAACCCAATGCATGTACTACAAAGGAAATTGCACAGTGCGGTTTGAGCAATAAAATGCGCTGCTTCTATACCCCCTGCGGGCAATTCCGGTTGAAGTCATTGTAGCCTGTCGCCTGTTTGTTTAAACTGATTCACTGTTGTCTATGAGATGAGTACTTGAGCTGTTGGCTGGGAACGGCGCCGATGGCCGGCAGGACGGTGTGTAATTAGGCGTGCTTTAGCCTGTGTGCATTCGTCCCTGACATCCAAAAGGCCGTCGGTTTAGCCTGCTAATGAGCTGATTACGCTCCTCTGCGCATTTCAGAAGTGGCTGTTCACCTGCCCTCACTGCTTAAAAAGATTTCCTTCCGATATCTCAATTAGAAAAGTCACCTGATAATGAACGGGTTTTTTTGTTTTGTATCTGTCATTGCAAATAATGGCATGTTCAAAATAACTATCTCAATAATATACAATAGCGTAGGCTACACGTTTTGTTTCGCTTCACTGAATAAATTCATTAAAAATAAAACGACAATGGCAATGCAAGCCTTTTATTATTGTATCTGGTCATATTTATTTTATTCTTCCCCCAAAACCCCCACGTTAGTTAGATACTAATCCGAGTTCCGGAAATGGAGCCACGGAGAGATGATTTGAGGTGCTGTTTTGCAACCTGGATCCGCTTCCTGAGTCCCCCTCCCGTGGCCTTGTAACAGTAGGCCCGGCTTTCTTTGGCTGTCTGCCTCACTGGCCGGGCGAGGTGGTTAATCATTTCCCGACTTTAAGAGAGGAGCCTAAGCAAACGGCCTTGGGAAGATTAAGCTTGGACGTGCGCGTGCGCGCGCTCCCACTGCCAAGGACCTACGATTTGCAGGCAAACATTTCCTTCAATAGGGTGGCATGTGGTGGGGATGGAGGTGCAGGGAGAGAGGAGAGAACATCTGCAGTATAAAGTCACGATTTAGGACTATGGTTATATTTCCTCTCCACTTGGATGTAGTGCCAACATCTACTTGGAAGGAGTGGGGCAGTTGGTTCAAATTAGATGGGAATTGGGGTTAGGGAATAAAGTGGCTTTGTGATGGGAAGGGAGATGGTTGAACGTTACCCAAAAGCCCTTCATTCTCAGTCAAGAATAATAATGGTACCATGTGATATAGGGAAAGTCTGCTTAAAATCACCATCAGGAAATTCTTTATCAAATCAACCTGAAGCCTCTTGTCTTAATCCGTCTGCCAAACAATGTCAGCTTGAAGGCTTGTGCTAATTAATAAAGAGCCTGCAGTCTGTGATGAATGTCAAAAGTTTATTTTGTATAATGAAAAGAGGGGAGAGAGAAGTCGGATGAATCGGACGATTAACTGAAGGACGTGTCGTGAATGGGCTCTGGAACGTACGGAATGTCACAAGCAGCATTCCCGACTTTCCTGTCCAGCTCCCTGGGGAAGGGGAGCAGATTTATGGGATTTGGCTGGCCGCTGGTTTGATTAGCCATCTTCCTTGAGCGATAACACTGGGAGCCATTGTTCAGCCATGGCGCACTGGGGGACCCCCGCGGCCGGCTGGCTGGCCTCTCTAGGAATCTTGGAATTTTGGAATGTGCATATGCTCCCCCTGCCCCCCCCCCCCCCCCCCCCCAAAAAAAGTCTCTCAACAGCATCCACTTATGTCCTCATCCACCCACTTGATTAGCCCGAGCCTTCTGTACTGCAAGGAGGAACGCTTCAGGTACAAATATGAGATCCTTATTGGTAATCGCCATCCCTCTGATCACTGGCTGAGCTTCAAACATAAAAGTGAATTTTGACATCCCCCACCCCCCAATTTTTGGGGCTGAGCAACACTTGATGATATCTGAAGGTCTCTAATTTGGTTGAATGCAAATGAAAGACATAAGGGGTTCAAATTGGCCCCTTTTCAGAAAGGAACAGACATCATTCAGTCCCTTCATGATGTTGAAAAGAAAATTCCACTGCTTGCTGTGTCCATCAGGATTTTCAGAGTTTTTTAATATACTCCATGGTCATTAATATACTACATTTTACTCTTGTGTGGGCAAAACTGCCAAATGGGTTATGTGCATCACCGAGGGGAAAAACACTGAGATGTTCCTTATAGTTGTACACTAATTTGGCAATTGCATAAATGTACACAAAGGTACATTTTCCATCTCTTTCATGGACCTGGAGTCAATTGAATAAACTGAATAATGCAACAAAGTAATCCCTGACAAGCATCAAAATGTACAAATGGATTGGAGCTGCAGTGGTCATCTGTATATATGGAACTGTGCAACACCTCATTTAAAATGGACCCTGTCCGCTGGGCTCATTTCAAGGTTTGTTATGTTTGTTAATCGGCTGAGTAGAAGAGTGCTTTCATAGCTGCAGTGTTCAATCAGCTGTTTGTACTGCTATTTAAGTGGCACTTTTTAAGTGCAGCTGCAGTTCCTGGATGAAGACTCGGTCGGACTAAAACAAGGGAGTATCTGTGGGAGTCTCAAGATCAGATCCAGGAATCACCTTGAGTCTCCTTCCAAACCTGTCCCTGAAGACTCACCTGTTTTGTTTGTTTTTCTTGGTCTTGCATAATCTGAAAGCTAATGTACCAAACTGTGGTTCTAGGTTGGCATAAGCTAACTGTCATTTGCACTAAAACATATTGGTTTGGGAATGTGGCCATCCAGGGCTGGCACTGTTGTTCACTTAACTGGCAGGTGCAGTTAGGTTCTCTTTCATTGTAAGTCACTGGATAGGAGTGTTTATTAAACTAATGTGAATGTAATGCAATGCAGTGGATCACCTGCTCAAGATGTGCAGCTTTTCAAAATTCATGAGCTGACCAGGAAAAGTGTTGTTGGGTTGTGAGTGCCCAGCCTGTCTGTCTGCTTGGTGGGTTGCACCGTGCACTTAAACTTGCCAAGCTTCAAGCCCAGATGAATTTTGCCTTGTCATCCTGTAATAGCATAGAGCAGCAAGTGGCAGTGGTGTATGGAAACCAAAGACCAAACGGAAAAAATGTGAATACTAATGTGTAATCGGGTTTTATGTGTTAGACTGCATGGACATTATTATTGATATTTTTATCCTGCCATTATTTCTCCATTCTGTGTGCCTGAAAATATAGGAGAGAAGGGGACTCCTCAGCAAGCATGGGTTGTTTATTCACACAGAATTATCTAAATTGTTGCAAATGGCTTGTTGGCTGCAGATTAAAGAACATTGTTTATGGTTCTGTTAAATAGTTTACTTAAACAGTTAGTATGGGGCTGATTCAATATACAGTGAGCTGACCGTATCATTAGGTAAAAATTTTCATTTTTTCCCATTCCCCAATGAAATACATCCTCACATAAACTGCACAATGTCCCACAAGTTGGCTGTTAAGTGCATTACTCCCTAGAGTGTATGTTTAAACAGTGGAGACTATTGATTTTGTTAGACGGTCAATTCAATTTGGACAGTTGAGCAACTTCTGAGTTCACATTCAGGGGTCAATGAACTGAACGATTGTATGGCCCTTAACTCAAAAGCAAACACTGCGCACGCACACAACTGGCACAAGCTCAGGAATAATCCCTTCTGTGCAGGGGGTGAGATCCTTACAGATACACCTCCCCACATTTCTGTCCTAGCACAATAATAACTAGCATAAGGTGGTACAAAGAGCAGGTGTTATATTAGGATAAGTTTGCTTTAATCAGCTAGGTACTAGGTGTTGGGAAATAGAGGTGATTAATTTTGGGGAGTGGGTGGGCATGGGGGTCTGGGGGTCCAAAGTGTCACATCCAGCCCTCTGAGAGATGTGAAGATCAGGACTCGTATTCAGAAAGTGCCTCAGAGTGAAGTGTCTGGTATTTTAGCTCATAATGGAAGAGGTTAGGCTACAGTCAGGGGGAATGTGATCCTAGAACAACATTTCTGCTCTGAGACGCTTCATGAATGTGCGCCCTGACCTGGGGTCAGTTTAGGCCTTTAGCTCACACTGGGTAAGGTTGGGATATGGGCGGGTGAAACCTGATCCTGGATCAGCGCTCCTACTCTGTGAGGCTTTGTGTGAATACTGGCTCCAGATGCGTTCTTTTGACCGGGGCGTTGGCTGGCCTTGTTGCGACGCTGACCGCAGTGAGTGACTGACCGACCGCCTCTCGCTCTCCCCGTTCTCCCGCAGGCCGAGGCGGAGGTGGCCTCTCTGAACCGCCGCATCCAGCTGGTGGAGGAGGAGCTGGACCGCGCCCAGGAGAGACTGGCCACCGCGCTGCAGAAGCTGGAGGAGGCGGAGAAGGCCGCCGACGAGAGCGAGAGGTGAGGCCGCTTCCGGACTGCGACTGGAACGGGACCGCTACCGGACCATCCGCCCTCCCTTATGTATGCTTCCACTTTGTACGGATGAGAACCGGTCTGCTACCAGACGCCCCCCCCCCCCCCCCCCCCCCCCCATATACACTTTCACTTTATTCAAGCGAGAACTGGACCGCTACCAGATGGGTCGCCCCCTTATGAACGCTTTCGCTTTATTTGGACGGGACACGCAGAGATAGTGATGTCATGGCAGGGAATCATACCCCGCCAGCCACACAGCGGGATTCGTATTTGGGCTTGGAGTCAACCCTGTGAAGTGCAGTGCACAATCTTGGCCCGAGTGGATATCTCTACTGCAGGGGTCTCAGACTCTGGAGAGCTGATACCTGCAGACATTGTGGCTCTGCAGGACTGGAATTTGAGGTCCAGGCTCTACTCCTCCGTATGTAGGCCAGGGGTGTGGGTCGGGAGGGGGGTGTTTCCCCTGAGTGCTTTGACGCAGTTGGCTAATTGGCTGCACACGCCAGCACCAGTTAAATCCTAGATTAGACCATAGGGGAGCATTTTATATGTAACAGCCTATTAGCTGTCATTTGTGAGCTAAAAATAAATGCAGCTGAAATTTCTGATTACATTAATGATTGGGCTAATAAAATAATTAAGAGCAGAAGTTGGCTTAAATGCGGAGCCCAATGTGAGCCTCGATCCCCACTGGATTTTGGGGTGGGCGGGTGGTTGGCGTTCGTTTCCGCAGATCCCCAGTCTCGTCTGAGCTGCTCCATGTGAATCAGGAAGTCGCTATGAAAGGGCCTCTTCTTGAGATGCGTCAACTTTATGTGGGCCATTGAGTTTCTGTGTTTCTACTGGAGGCAATAAAAAGCCTGAAAAAAATTCACCCTCTATGGGATTACCATATATGGGTAGGTTTTCTGTTCTGCTCATGTTTGGTCACTAGTTTCTTGTCCTTTTATATTTGGTAGTTTTTCTGACAAACATGAATCTCTCTGTTGACGAAACTGACATTTTATTTTGAGGTATCAGTTATCAGTTATTATAGGGTTTTATCAGAAAATAGTGTAATTGAGATTAAGATTTAGAATTTCTGAGGTTTGCGACACAGTAATTTATATACTGCTTGTGTTAATTTTAATATGGTTAAAGTGTTTTCAATAATTTTATCTTATGTTGTAAACTGATGTAGAACATTACCATTTTAATAGTTTGTTTTTCACATGGAGATCAGTATCCTGTAATTCTAAGATATGAATTTGTCAATTAAAGTTGTACCAGAATATAGAATGTTAATGCTTTTGATGCCAAAGCTTTATCTGCTAAGCAGGATTCCCAGCTCATGGGTATTGTTCCAGTGCTAACAGAATGGTACAGCAGCTTTGGGCCTGACTGTACAAACAGGGGCTTTTGTGCTGGGAAGGGGCGCTGAGCTAACGGCTGCCTGCTTTGTCCTCCTCCCCAGAGGCATGAAGGTCATTGAGAACCGGGCGTCGAAGGACGAGGAGAAAATGGAGATCCAGGAGATGCAGCTGAAGGAGGCCAAACACATCGCTGAGGAGGCCGACCGCAAATACGAGGAGGTGCCGTCCCCGCCCGTCTCTGCGCCTCCTGCCCCCTTACTGGGGGCCCCCCCTCTCATTCCAGCTCCCTGAGCTTTGGACACACTCCGCTGCTCTTTCCGGAACTTTCCTCCTCCCCTGTCACTCTGAGCAGTCCCTCGGCCCCAGCGTGTCCCATCGTGGAGAGACCTCAAGCTGCGGGGTCGAAAGATGTTGACGAGGGGTCGATCTCGCTCCCCGGCCGCACTTGGCCACCGTTCAGGCGTGTGCGCCTGTCTGGCGTTTCTGATCGGGGCGCCCGTCCGGCGTTTGGGCAGAGTTACGCCCGTCCGGCGTTTGGGCAGAGTTACGCCCGTCCGGCGTTTGGGCAGCGTTACGCCCGTCCGGCGTTTGGGCAGAGTTACGCCCGTCCGGCGTTTGGGCAGAGTTACGCCCGTCCGGCGTTTGGGCAGAGTTACACCCGTGTCCGGCGGGGACCCTGGAGCGGTCGCTCGGCAGCCGTCCGCACGTGCTGCAGGCAGGCCATCAAAGCGGGCCGTCCCCCTGCGCCGCCGAATTAACATTCCCTCCTCTGCGCGCCCGTTAGCCCTGTCCTCTCCATCTGTCCGGCTTTATCGATGCACCATGACGAGGGACTTAGCCCCGCGCGACCCTGCTCAGGCTGAGCCACGCTGAGCCAGCCTCTGTCTGCACGCTCCAGGGAGGGTTTTTTTCCTTCTTTCCCCCCTTGCTTTTCCTGTGTTTTTTCTTTTTTTCTCTGCTTTTGTTTAACAATCTCAACTGTAAAGTTCCATAGTCCAATACATTTAGCCCCCCCCCCCCCAAAAGGGTTCGTAAGGACCTTTTTCTTTTGGTGAAATGTCTTAGAAGGCAGGTGGTATACAAAGCCTGACTCAAGGGTTGTATGACATACCCATAAGTTAATTAATCACTCGGATGTTTGTGTCGCTTGCTGTGTGGACCCAGGGCATTTCAGACCCCTTCGCTATCTGCTTCGTAATCACCTTGGAAAATGGGGTTGCCATGGTGCCAGCTTTTGTGTATGCCGTGTTTTGACCAGCAGAACGGTTCAAAGTCTGTTTTCAGCACGCTTACAGTGCTGTTTCGGTTGCGGCACGTTGCCAATAGAAACCGGCATACGGCAGGGCACTTATTCTAAGCCCTTTCTTGAGCCTAAAGCTGGCATGGTTTGATGCCCAGTCGTTGGGTCAGGCACTTATGCCCAGGTGTTGGTGGATTTGAATTGAGACCTGGCGCTAGCACCTGTATGAGCTGATCCTGCCCATGTCTACCAGTCTCAAACATGTACTGTATTGCAGGTTTATATACCGTATTGGATGCAGTCCCACATCAGCAGGCAGGCTTGTTACAATGCAATGCATTATGCAGGCAGAAGAGGGAACCCTGTTAATGCTCTTAATGGGTTGATATGTTATTCATCGCCTGACGCTGCATTGCGGTTCACTCCAGGCTGATGGCCCCAGCTGTAGTCAGGCCGCCACCCACACCTGGGCTGGAGAGGGCGGGTTTAAAGCCGCCTCACCTGGGGCACATTTCCCTGTCCGCCAACTCGATAGGGTCCAGCCAACGTGCCAAAATTTTCAGAGTTCAGACGACTCTGTTGGATTGTGTTTGATCCCTGTTGCACTCGTAAAAACTGAGTGGAAAGTAAAATAACTACCTTAAAGACTCATAGTTCCCTTGGGTCATGGTACTGTCTGTGGAACACTCCATCTCTCCCTCTGTCTGTCTCTGTTACTGTGTTTGTGCGTGTGCCGTGCTGTGCATGTGCTGTGTGTGTGTGTCCATGTGGGGTGCGTGTGTCTGTGTGTGTGTATGTGCTGTGTGTCTGTGTCCATGTGGTGTGTGTGTGCGCGCGCTCTGTGCTCTGTGTGTGTGTGTGTGTGTGTGTGTGTGTGTGTGTGTGTGTGTGCTGTCCTTACCAGGGCAGGTCTTAAAGCCAGTGTGTTCTGCCCCGTTGCAGGTGGCCCGTAAGCTGGTGATCCTTGAGGGCGATCTGGAACGTTCTGAGGAGCGTGCTGAGGTGGCCGAGGCGTAAGTCTACCGCCCGCTGGCGGAATGTCCCGTCTGAACCGCAGCAGGTCAGGGGTACGGCTAGCGAACAACAAACAACAAGCAGAGGCTACCGCACATTCATATATCCCAGCATGCATCGGGCCATGTATAAAAACGCTGGACAGGCCTGTCGTCCTGTAATTACAACTCTTGTCTGCCAGGGAAGACCTCTGACTGTTTAAAGAAGTGATTCCTGGGGCGCTTTTGGCAGGAGCTCGAGTGATCAGGGCTGTGAAGCTTGCTGACGTCTCCAGAGCAACAGTGTCTAAAGACTGCCCTGAGGGAATGTGTTGGCTGAATGGGTGGTGTGTGTTGTGTTGCGTGTACGACGTGCCTGCATTAACCCTTTGAAGAGTAGCTGTTTTGGAGTCCGTCTTCTAGAGCTCCATTGCATTCAGTCACCACAGTGATTGTTACATCAGCATTAGAATGTTCAGTTAAGAACATTCTAATCACATATTTGTGATCTTACACCTTAAAGATTGATTAATTACGTGAAAGGAAATATGGACAAGTTAGTGTACATTTTAACCCGGGGCAAGAGCGACTAGTTTAATTAAGTGCTAATGGCCCAATGTCCTTTGAAGTGACTTCACGTTGGTTTTTTTGTTCGCTAACTGTACCCATCGATACTCTTAGCTGCGGCCTGGTAGAACCCCATACTGTTACCACCTTAGTAGGTTGATGATAAATGAAAAGTCTGACTGCAATGGATGCCTTTGGGCCTCTTAAAACCTGCAGTTGTGTAGTTTTAGGGTTATAAAACTATTTTTTTAAAATAAGTATTTATTTTAAAGTATTTTTTTAAGGAAAATCAGATTGTTGCATAATACATATTTTTTTCCTGAAAATTTTTTTTATGAGGTGTTATGACCATGATCACAACCTGTGATTTTGACCTCAGGTTTCACACAAAATGTAAAAATGACCTACTGTATATATTCTTTAGTCTTTCACTATGTTTTCATATATTGCTATGTAAATTGAGGATGTCTTTTTATTGAATACGCTGGAGATACAATGTGACTTGCACGAACATGTCAAAAGGTCAAAGTAATGCATGATTAATATGGGGTCTGAAATGGTCCACGAAGCAGCAAGCTGTGTGGTGGGATTCGGCTGTTGTGAAATTGGATTTCTAGCCAATCAACACAAAGGTCAAGGGTCACTTTGAAGCAAAAGGGTGAGAAGTTAAACTCATCAATAATCCGCTTGGATCATTTGTGACCTTCAGAGGTCTCGTGAAAGTATGTTTTGTCTAATTTTTCCCAGAAGTGGGATTTGAATGCCCCGGCCTTCAAAAAGGCATCCTGGGGCCGTTCTTAGAAAGAACGCTCACCACAGCCGGAGCTCAACCCTGATTGGAGGATTAATGGTTTTGGAGCTGGCGGGTGTTTGAAAGTGAACCCTGGGGGGAAACGGCTTATCTGGGCTGAGAGCACACCCGAGGGGGTGGCCTTTCAGAGCTGCTCGGGGTGGACAACCAAGCGCTCTTCCTGGGTTTCGTTTTAACGCACAGCTGTTGCCCTAGGCGCCTTTCAGAGCTCAAGTTGGCCACGCCCGCCCCACACCTGCTGTCCCGCGGCCCATCCCGGTCCCCAGTCACCTTTTACGTGTCGCTCAAGTGTGAAACCGGAGTCGTTTGGACACACTAACCACAGCAGAGCGCCTGAATGTGTTCTCTCTCTCTGTTTGTTCTGTAATGCATGCTCGAATGCACCCCACCCCCGGGACTTGCCTTGTTTGCGCCCCCCCACCTCCCTCCGACCCTCCCCCACCCCCTCTTCGCTGTGGACTATCCCAGTCGAGTGAGGCAGCTGGAGGAGGAGCTTAGGCTATTGGACCAGAATTTGAAATCCATGATGTCCACAGAGGAAGAGGTACTTACTGCCCTCAACGACGGTCAACTTCCCACACTCTCTCCCTCCTCCCTCCCTCCCTCCCTTCACTTCCTGTGTGACTAACCCGTTTCCTTTCCTCCCTTCTGGCCAGTGCTGTCCTCGGCTTCCTCTTCCTGTCACATGACAAGAGAGCTTCCTCTGAAGCTCCCCTGCCACATGCCACACGCGTGTGGTCTCAGTGTGGTGCCTCTGAGCACTGCTTGCATATTGTCTTGAGTGAATCAGGAACAGTGGGAGCCCGGCCACCCAGAACTGTTCGAGCCGCAGGAAAATGGGAGACCCTTTACCCGAAATTCCCTTAACCACGGCAATCCAACCGACAGTTTCCATTTTGCCCCATTTCCTCACAGCTTAGGTGATTTAGTTAAATGTATATCCTATTATAAATATTTATAGCATATGTTGTGTATATTTTTGTACTGTATATTTGTTATGTTTTTTACCTAGGTATAAGTTTAAATACTTGGGTTGTCTAGTGTATTTTGTACGTTTCAATATACCCTAAATGAACTTCTGCCGACCTTTAGCCTGTTTAAAGTTCTGCATTGATAAATCAAATATTGAATAGAAATGACTAATCCAATAAGCATCTTCTTTCGAACTTGACGGGCTGTGTGATGTTGGCTTCAGTTTTTTCCCCGACCCCCAACCAAACACAAATGTTTGCACTGGGTCAGATTTCCTTTGCTTTAGATTATCGGCACACTGCTTTAAACTAGTTTGTGCCTCATTTAAAGTTAAAATAAACTTATTTTTAACTGAATTAAAAAAATCTACTTTTTCCATCAAGGGTCCTCCATTTTGCCTTGACACGTATGAAATGGCTCGTTTAACTTGGCTTTGCGCCAGTAGCCCCTGTCCCTCTCATAACGGGGGCTAACGGCACAGTTCACACACGGGACAGGCCTCCCCTGCTTGCTCTTTCTGCTCTCTCTCTCTCTGACCTCTCAACTTGCGCTCTCTCCTTCCTCCCCTCTCTGCCTCTTTTCCCTCTCCCCCCTTTTTCCTCCTCCCCCCCTCTCTCTCTCCCCCTCCTCTACCACCTCTTATACCATTGGACAGTAAATCTGGTGACCTTGAGGAAGAGTTGAAAAATGTCACCAACAACTTGAAGTCTCTGGAGGCCCAGGCTGAGAAGGTAGGGGAAGGGCGGGTGGGTGGGCTGCGGGGGGGTTTGGGGTCGGGACAGGACAGGACAGGACAGGGTTTTCCTGTCAACCCCAACCCCCTTCAGCGTTTTACTGAACCCTCCAGCAACAACACACACTTTTTTTTTTCTTCTTTTTAAAAAAAAAAAATGTGGGCCTAAGCGTCCACGCTGTGGTCACCATAGAGACCAAAGCCGAAGCGCAGTCTAGTGTAAGCCGGAGAGCGGAGAGCGGCTGCGCCGGAGAGCTGCTGTGCTGGAGAGCGGCTGACCCAGATGTCGGCGCGTGCACCGTGCTCTGGAGCGGCGGGAAGCTTGCGTTTCTGCCGTGTAGCTACGTGTCGTAAGCGCTGTAGCTTCACCTCCGCATGAAAGTGGAGATATCGTATTTCTGAGGAATGACGATTGGCAAGTTTTTAACTGAAACTGGCTTGTGCCAATGTTTGCTTGCCATTCTGTTTACGATTTTAACCAGTTAAGTGCACGGACGCAGTTGTATTTTAACACAGGTTTTTTTTTTTTTTTTAATAAGGAGAACAGCACCAGATTTTAAAGTTAAAAGAAACCACGAAACACTTCACAAACTAGTCTAGATTAATAGAAAAGTTATTTGTGATTTGGTTTTTTCATTTATTTTTTAAACCATTTTTGTAGACTGCAGCTTTGGAAGCAAGGAAGTGGGCATGTTTTTTTTTCTTCTCCTTTTGAAAAAAAATAATGTTAGGGGTTCAGGCTTTATCAGACTGTTGCATGGTTAGCCTTTTTGACCGGGGGATAGGTACATTTATTTTTTTCCTCCATTTTTCCTCATATCTGTTCCTCTGTTCCATCTGTTGGTCACCAATGCAAATTTCTTTCTTCATAACTCTTCATGAGTTGTTCCTCTGCCCTTCATAAAACTGCCTATGTAATGATGAAAGTACTGTGTATGTGTGAGTATGCTGGAATCATCTCTTGGTAGTGTAACATACACACACACATGCAGGGCTAGTCTGATATTACAACAAGCTTTGTCTGTGTTGAACTATGAAATAATCATATACCTGACCTCAGTACCATAGATACATACCATAGAATGCATTTAAGAGAACTGGGAAGTGAGGAAGAGTCATGTAGAGTTCCATACACCCAGCATTTAAAGCATGAGAACGTAAGACATGGTGACAATACAGACCTCTCGGCTCATCCAGGCTCATTTACCTACAGCGGGGCTGCTCAACTCCAGATCCTGTAGGCTGCAGTGTGTGCAGGTCTTTGCTCCAACCAGGCACTGCACCACCTGATTTCACTACTGAGCTTACTTCCTGAAGCAAGGTGGTAAAGTTATCAGTGAAATCAGGTAATGCAGTGCGTGTTTGTAGCAAGTACATACAGACACTGTGGCAGCAGGACCTGAATTGAGTAGCTCTGACCTACAGTCTATTCAACTAGGAGACCTGGGGGCCAAACAAGGCCATCAGTGGGATCATGAGGAAAGAATTTGGTTGCGTCTAAAAATTGAGACCAAATCCAGGTCTGCATATGCTCAATGTTAGTATCCCCGCTAGTTGTCATAAAGTAACAGATAATGCTAGGAAAGAGGTCACACATTATAGAAAACGTCTGTAAAGATGTCCCCTACTTTGTGTGCACACATGGACATGCATCTTGGTTGTGAGTTGTTATATAAATGGTACAAAGACTTTATCTTTCAGATAAACAAATTTGGCCCCCCAGACGTAGTCAAAGAGCAGCAGTTTACAAGGGCATCCAGCACTTATTTATTTATGTATTTATTTATTTTTTACAGATAGGTTTAGATGGAGCCAGACCACCTCAGTGAAGTGTCGTCTCTCATTCACGTGTCATTTTCCCCCTTTTCTCTCCAGTACTCGCAAAAGGAAGATAAATACGAGGAGGAAATAAAAGTCCTCACGGACAAGCTCAAAGAGGTGAGCGGCCTGCTGCTGTAGGTCTCCATCGGACTCCTCCGCTCGGCATCTCCCGCCATTCCAGGCCCGAGTTTGCTTTTTGCTTTTTGCGGTTGTCTGCAGTTGAATGGTACCAAACGACACAACGCGTAGAATTTAATTACAACGTACAATAACTTACAGGGTCGTACAGTTGAACTGAGATGACCGTTCTGTCATTTAAAATATGTGTCTGATTTACCGTCAGATATTTCAAATTCATATGTTCATTCATAACTTGACAAGTAGCAGCCTTTCTTTCAAAGGGAATTTTAATAGCATGAAAGAATCTGATGAATGAAGCCCTTTGGGTGCACAAAAGGAGCTTTTATAAGTGTGCAGCAGCAGCAGCAGTACATTTCCCTACATGGCCCGTGGCTGTGGATATCAGCATCTGCTGAATGAGTGTAATGTGGTAATCTGTGCGGCTGTGTTTGTGTTTCAGGCGGAGACGCGTGCCGAGTTTGCGGAGCGCTCCGTGGCTAAACTTGAAAAGACCATCGATGACTTGGAAGGTACCGCTTTTCCCGCCCTGGTTTCACCTGAAGCCTTTAACCGCCTCTCGCCTGCCTTTGAATCTGACTTAGCGACTAACCCAAAAACCTGCCCTCAAAACCTTTTGTTTTGTGTTTAGGATCATTTTCTGAACTAACACTAACTCCTGTGCTGGGCCTAATCTGCACTGGTACTCAGATTCATACTACTGCCATACTGGTTGCATCTGGTATTGGGAAATGTATAAAATGGCTTAGGCGTTTTGCATCACACAGAATGGTAGCATAATGGTTAATGAACTTAACTGAATTGAGTCAGTAAATATCCAACAGAAAAACTAGACTGTATGTATAAGAATGTAGTCTGTGTAAATCGCTCTGGCTGAGACGGTCTGCTAAATGGCTAAAATTTAAATGTGTCCTGCGGCAGTTATTTTTCTAGTTTTTTAGGGCTTATTGGCCTGCGGCAGCTGATCTTGCAGATGACTGGTTTCCATGTGAATGACAAACCAGAATTTCCTGTAGACACACTGACTGGTTCTCTGTGATTAGGGACTAGTTTTTCTTTGTGTGTATTAACGTATTTAAGAGGTGTGTCATGTGTAGGTTTAGGAGGTCAAACACAAAGAAGGAAGGGCCTCTGTACTAAACAAAAGTACCTCCTGGGGAACATGCAGTTGTTTAGACTTTTGTGGCAGACGTGGCTAGTGTTGATTCAAATTTACGACCTTACAGCTTAGTTAACTTCACACCTGGTTTGTTTGATGGTTTAGTGCAAATATAAGTACTGTTAGTTTTCAGGCATGCATGAAACCTCCATTGGGTACAAAATTAAAACCATCAAACTGAGACCATGGCACAGAAATGAGCTCTTTTTAAAAGTAGATGCATTCTACTTTTTGGGGGTGACAGCACCTATTTTCTTTTGTCTCAATCATCTCCACTCCAGATGTCATTTGTTCGTTGTTTAAAAACGTACAGCATCTTTGACAGATGTAGCACTGTTCCAATGTTCTGTTTTTAATGTGTTTTTTTTAAACCTGTGGCATGGGAAGCAGACACATTCTGGTCCATGCACAGCAAGCGGGCCAGCAGGACAGAGCATAAACACATTCGCAGGCAAATTCAGGATTGACTGAAGTTTCTTAGTCTGACAAAGTGAACCAAAGTGGACTAAGTTTGTTTAAATTGGCACTGAGGTGGGAATCCTTTCAAGTGAACTTGGTATGAAAGCCCTTGAAGTTAAGAGCTGCTGTTTAGTGCAGTTTTCTTCTAATGAAGTTGCACATATTTATAAATTGATTGTGTGGTTCCTTTTGCAATGAGGACAGTTAAGGTCTGTTTATTGTATAAGTGTCTTAAAAGGTCCTTTTACAAATGTGTACACCTGTTACGGTGCTCATGTGTCAGCGCTACTGTTCTTTGTTCATTGCGTTTCTGGTACTACTGTGGACCAGAATGTTTGGGGAGAATGTTTGATAGTTTGGTGTGAGGTCTAAACTGACAGTCTGAAAGTGTCCTATTGACTGTGTGTCTTGAAAACACTAGATTAGACTAGCTAGGCAGATGTGTCTCTGCCTTTGAAGACCAGAGTTTTGGAAATGTGGACATTTTTAGCTGAAGGAATGCCTTGACCCATGAACAGAATTGCATGTTTGCCGTGCTAACGTGCTATGAAAAATTGGTATAGTTGGCATGATTACCTTGTTTGTTGCATGATGTCCATGAAGATGGGATTTTTGGTCTCTATGTAATTAGTGCATCTTAGAAGAGAGTGTGCAAGTGTGTACCTAAAATATTTTCTGCTGGATATTCCAGAATTCATTTTAAAAGTACAAAGACATCTTAAATTCCACTGTCAGAAGGGTGTTGTAATTTCAGTTATACGTTGTGATTCTGATCTAGAAATATTGGTTATAAAGGTAATGTTAGAAATTCAAAGCTTTGAATTCAAAGCCATTTAAATTGAACTTTCTGTTATTGTGCTGATAGTCTGAGAGTTCTGGAAGAGTAGGAGTATGTGACCACTGTCCAAAGCTAAATATGTTCTGTTGTAGATAGCGGATGGGTCGGCTAAGAGAGAAAGTTTTTGCATTGATCATAACGTACACCAGCTTGATCAGACCACCGCTGTTCATTTAGTTTTGGTTGTTTATTTCGGATGCGGGAGTGTCCGTGACCGTCTGACCTTTTTAATTTTCTTCATTTTTCCACTCTGTGTCGTCCCGTTTGGCTCTGTCTGTCACTCTGTCCCTCTGTCCTTCTGTATCCCCCTGTCCTCCTGGGACTCTGCAGACGAGGTGTACTCTCAGAAACTGAAGGGAAAAGCCCTCAGCGAAGAGCTGGACCTCGCCCTCAATGACATGACTACCCTTTAGACGCTCTCCTCCCCACCCCACTTCTCCTCCTCTGCTCTCTTTCTCTCTTTCTCCATCTTCCCTCCTTTTCTCTCTCTCTGCCTCCCCACTGCCCATGAGTGCTTCTGTGGATCACACCACCACCTCAATGTTATATTTCATTCCAGTCAATTTTTTTGGGGAGGGGGGTGGATGTAGTGGTGCTGGATTGCAATTGGTTCCCTCGCACACGTCATAGTTGTTTTGATTTTTTTTGGTTTTATTTTGTTACATAGCAAAGAGTACAAAGCCAACTTCCCCAATCAAGGATTGCACAGCTAGCTACCTATGGGGTCCAGTAAATGGTCTTTGCAATAGAAGAGAAAGGGGGGTTGCTTAAACCATTTTAATAAAGCCCCTCCCCCTCCCTCATCTGAGTTTACACCACATTGAGTCTACCCACCATTATTAGACCCCACTTATCCTGCCTGTAACACCTTTCTGAGGTTTGGGCCCTGTGTAATGAACCTGTGTAAGGGGAGGGAGGGGGGGGTGTAGAGGGAAGTGCACCCATCACAGGATAGTCCAGCACCTTCAGGTCAGGTCCCATCAGTCCCCACAGAGCTGACACTGCTAGAGCCTCCCTCCTCCGTCCCGAATTGGGTCACCGTCTGGATCTGGATTCCTTTCTGTTATCCCCTACCTGCCTTTCTGTCCTTCTGTAATAAACATCTTTCTCTCGATGTTTCTCTTCTGTTTTCTTTTATAATTTACCTGGGCGTGTCTGTCTTGGGCTTCTGTTCTGAGAGCAGACAGGGTGGTGCAAGCTAAACTCTGGAGATTTAGGGGGGAAAATCTTCTGTGATCTGCGAGTTTTGGACACATTTAAGTTTACTTAAAATAGATTAAGGTAAATTTCGGGTCTGTCTGACGTTTGGTACATTTGTGTGGTCTGCAAGACCATTCTAAATCTACAAAGGCAAAAATCCAAACTAAAATTCTTGTAACTTTAGCCTGAGTTGTTAGCTGAGATAAGAAGGTTAGAGCACGGTGGTTCTGTTTCCAGTTCTAGAAGCCAGGAGCAAATGTGGTCAGACTAACTGGCCTAGAACAAATCCTGAGACCTGCACCTGTAATTGATTGCTGTGGTCTGAATGGAGACCCAAGAGACTAAAGGAAATATGAGTTTTGCTACAGTATTTCTGTACCGTGAGTACCTTTGTGGTTTCCAAAGCACCTTTTTTTCCTTTTTGTAAACCAATGCATACAGCCCAATGTGTACTGTCTTTGGTTTAACCGCAAAGCGAAAATATGCTATTATAGCTAACAATAACTAAAGTATCATTAGTGTGAAAATTAGAATGGTTGGTATGGACTTAAATACACTGATAGACCTCATTTTGTGATTGAAATTATACATGTATTCTAGCAAGACTTTGCCATCCCTTCCAAAACCAGTCCAATCAGGATTGTATAAAATTTGGTTGTAAAAATAAAATGGACTGAATTGATAAGTATAGAAATTAGTTGTGACTTATACTATTGTAGCTGACCCCTGGTGAACTCCCAAAGGAGCATGTTGGGTGGTCACGAGCAGGACACCTGCTTGTGACCATTCCATCAAGATTCCCTCTGTACCCTGTTTAATGCTTATTGGCCAGATTCAGTAGGTGGAGTTTCCTGCAACTATTCCAGGGGTGCTGATGGGAATTGAAGTCATGAGCAGAGTACTAAGCTGATGCCTATTCTATAGAACAGAGGTGGGCAACAAGGGCCACTGGTTTTCATGCCTTAACTTTCATTTCTGGCCTTAGCTACTTATCCCTAAATTTACACCATCTGACATGTTAGCCGGTTTCTTGATAAGCGTGTGAACGACAGCCATGAATCTGTGATCTAATCCAGTGTTTCTCAACCCCCAGTCCAGGGGGCTCACTGTGTATGCTGGTTTCTGTTCCAACATTAACGACAAGCCCTGTATTGTAATGAGCTGCTAATAGTTCTTAATTAGGCATTTTTAAAGTATTGACGGACGATTTACCCTCTTAAAGCCACATTATGCCAGAAATAGCTAAGTAGATCCTAAAATGGTAGAAATGGCACACATTTCCAACAACCTTAATTGTTCAAGAGAGAAAAACCAGCATGCACACTGGGTCCCTAGGACTGAGGTTGAGAACCACTGATCTAATCTTCGAGTGAACCAGTATTTGTGTAAACGGCCAATTAGCCAATTTAGCAAGGCTAATTGGTGGAAACAAAAGCCTGCACACACACTGGCCATCCCAGGCGGGAATTGCCCACCCCTTCTATAGAAGTTTGCCTCCCATTGGTGTGATGTTCCAGTGTCTTTGCCCAGCAAACACACCCATGCCCTTTCCCTGCTGAGCTTTCCAAGTTCCTCCCTAAAATGTGAAATGTGTTTGTAGTCTTACATGTATGTTTTCCTATGTGGACGCAGGGGGCAGAAAGGAAAAAAAATAAAAACCTGTGCTAGTGTTCTTTTTTTCCTCGTCTGTCTGTCTGATATCCTACTGTAGTCTTGTTTGTACTAACCCTGCCCCCCCTCTCTCTCTCTCTTTCTCTCCTCTCTGTGCGTCTTCTCTTGTTGGCTTTCACTGATCCCTGCCCGCTGCCGGTGCAGATCGTTTCCACAAGGAGGTGGAGAAAAGCCGCGTCCTCAGTAACGAGCTGAGGGTTGTGCTTAACGAGCTTAACAGCTGAGTGACTGACAGCAGTTGCTGCAACACCCCCCCCCCCCCCCCCCCCACACCCCTTTCCTTTCTTCCAAACGCACGCATTGGACATGGTCCTTACTGTATGGCCACCTGAGAGGACTGAAGTCCCGCCCAAGTTCTGCCAACAGCCATTTTTATGTTTGCTTAGACTGGGGACACCTAGTGGTCATGTAAATTCATTTAACCTCTGAAATTGAGATTAAATAAGAAAAATTTTAAAAGAGAAATGAAAATTTGGGCTTCCCCCCACAAACCCCAAATGGTCTGTTTTTACATTTCATTTCGTCTGTATCAGTACTGGGTCGGATTCGTCCTTTCTAGGGTGGCTTCTACTGGCGACCACTGGACACTGACCAACTCTGAACCAATTTTTCACCTCTCAACACCCCTCCAACTTCCCAAATATGGTAAACACTCCAGATGATGCAATTCGAACTGTTCACTTCAATCTGGGCGAAGGTTTCAGACACATGTGGATCCCTCTGTTCCTTGTTGGTCATTCCAAACTGAGCCTTTAAAACAAAAATGAACAAAAATAAACATTTTCTCGCAGTAAAAATATTAACTTCCTGCCATTTTAACCATCACAGCGGTGCATTTCAGTCTGTTTTCTTTTTCTCTTGGAGTGTCTTTGCAAACAGAGCGGATCTCTCTAACCCCCGATCTGTCTTAAGCCAGTGCTGAACATGCGTGTCCTGGTTTAAAAGGTGCAAACACGTGAATGCCTGGGTGTTTGTACTGGAAACACTCATGTTCAGTGCGGTTATGATGGACAGGGGCGTTTGGATCAGACATAAACACAAATAGGCATTTAATCAGTTTCCCTTTAAGCAGGCTGTGTGCATCTAAATTGAATATTTCATCTGAAAGGTTGAAAAGTGTTAGTGGATGTCTCACACCATCTTTGTATTTGTGATTGTTTTCATTTTATGCACATGATTTTGCAGGTATATGTATTTAAAAAAGTTATGTAAAATGGTTAATGAGAAGTGTTCGTCGGTTCAGAGTTCTTCAGGAATAGGATTCCTTCATTCACAAGCTTGGATTCTCTTACCTGTAACACCACACACAGTTTCACGGGTTTAAAAAGTGAGCTGCATGAATCTACTGTTCAAAGATGGGAGGAATTCCACTCTTCAGAATGGGGAAAAATGGGAGTAGCAGGCTTATGTTTTGGACTGATATCGGGGGAAATCATTGTTGATTCTTCCGGTCCACATTATTGTCATAATGAGTGTTAATGCTAAACTCATTTATGAACCTGTCTGTGTATCTGAATAACTGCTTATTTTGCACATGCTGCCATTTTTAATTATTTGAATTTCAACAAAAGGAATTGGCCAGTGGGACGTAGTGGGACACTGGTACATCGGATGTTTCCTTTTGTTTTGTCAATGCAATTTCATGGACTTCAGTGTCTAAATGCATTTCAGTGTACTTGTGTTCAGGATTGAAAATACGTGGTCTTCCAGGTTTAGTTTGTTTATTCAGAATTCATTCAGACGTGTGAACTTTTAACTGGATTGGAATTGGAAATAACTCACTGAAGAACCACATATAAAAAAAATAATAAAAATAAAAATAATGGCACAATTTAATTCAGTATTATTTTGCCTGCTCTGAAGGAAGCTATGCAAGTGATTTCAAACACCTGCTTCCATATTTTATGGTGCCAAGACCTTGTACTGCTTTCAAAGTGAAAGGATGGCTGCAGTAACCTCACCCAAGTCATTGCATGTGTGCAGAAATGCTGCAGTGCGCTAAAAAAAGAAAAAGCAGTTTGCCTAATGCAAACTGCTTATGCTAATGATCTGTGCTACTCAAGATCTCTTCCAACATGTCTGAAGCGTATAGAAAGATCTAATTTATACTTGTATTACTACCTCTGAATAGCAGCCCACTTGAGGTACATTGTAATGTTTTAATATTATAAGATTATTACATTGTATAATATTGTAATATTGCACATTTGTGTAATGTAGAATATTTTTTGTCTGTTGTTAAAGTGTTCCACTTGTTTCATTCTGTATTATGGGTACATACTGAATACCCTGGTAAAAAGGATGCTTGATTTGTTTACCTCAGCTGTAATACATTTTGTTTCGGTTTTTTTATGATTCAGTTTTGCTGCACACTATTTAGTATGTGTGACATCACCCTCTTCCTTCTGTAAGCGTCCCTTTGTGCATGATGTAATCCAAGCCTTGCCTGACATTCAGCTGCACACAAAGACTGCACTCACCCAGCCGGCCCACTAGCTCATCCAGCCAGCCCATTGGCTCCCTCTGCAGCGGCTCGTTCGGTTACAGTACAGCGCCGGCCAACCCGGTAAAGGGCTCTCTTTCTGAGCGACCGTCAGCGTTTCAGGACGCTGGGGATGCCCCCCGGGAAATCGGGGACACATTAGCCAGCACCTGCGTGGACCCGCTTGGCTTCCAGACCCCGAAACCCCCGGCGCACTGCCACGTCTGGATTTGCCTGGGCCTCTCTGGCCCCCCTTTGAAGTCCCTTTTTTTAATCGAGGATTTGGTCTTTTAGTTAAAATTTAAATGTGGCAATTTAGAGATTACAAAACAGATCTTTGAACCCGAATCAGACTTCATTGGCCCCAGTATTTTTCTGCACGCCAGCTATTTGACTTGCTTAATCAGATTCACTCTGCAGAACCACACGCCTAATCAGATTCAGTCTGCAGAACCACACGCCTAATCAGATTCACTCTATGCAGGAAAAACACACTTGTGTCCGTTCCTGACTCACTTGACATTTGTTCTTCTGTAAGTTCTGTAGTCCTGAGGGGAGAGGCTGGATGGGGGTGTGCAGACTGTGTAGAGGCTCATCATTCTCTTGTTTTTTTTCCCCCCATCACCAGAGAAACTGGCCCAAGCGAAGGAGGAGAACCTTGGCATGCACCAGGTGCTGGATCAGACCCTCCTGGAGCTCAACAATTTATAAAGTGAGAAAGCGAGCTCTGTGTGTGAGAGAGGGGGGGAAATGAGCAAGAATACTGAATAAGATGAATAAAATAAAAATAAAATGTAAAAAAAAACACAAAAAGCTTTATAATGGGACCCTCTGCTCGCTGACACAAACGTCACATTCCCCTGTCCACGTGTAAAAGTGCTTTGATCAATGGTGCCCCTTGACAAAATGTCTACTATTTGAGTTGCAAAGATGGGTCCATCTTGGGGAAGTATATATTGCCAGTGGATTGGTGCAAGGGGACTTGCTCAGTCTTGAGGTCCAAGGCAAATCGACAAAAGTTTCACCAATGTGCTAACCACACAATGCAGACTTATTGCTAAGAACAGATGCGTGGTTTTCTTAAGTTTTTTTATTGGTAATTATGGGTTTGCAGTGTGTGGATACACTGTTGTTCAGTCTTAATTTCAGTGTCAGTTCCCTGTACCTGAATAAATTCCATTTTAGGGTAGAAAGTAATAAGGTAGTGTTTTGTTTACTGAATTGTTTTTTTTTTTTTTTTTCAATCCTGTAACAAGCATTGATGTTAACCTCAGTCTTGACTTCAGATAAAAGTTCATTTCAGCAGTTAAGAACAATCATAGAATTTTTTTTTTTTTTGGTAAAGGCACGCTGCTTGTTGGCAGTTTTTGCCATCAGACAGTTGCATTTACATTAACCATAGGAAAAGGGAATCACTGTTTTAAACACTGTTTTTGTATACTTTCTTTAATGTAACAATGCCATAACACTGTTTTCTAATACAAGGTGCATTTTAGTTGAGTTGTTCAATGACTGTTAAAGCAACAAAGCTTGTTACAAAAAAGTAAAATATTTTTGTCTTCTACGCCCACTTTTTTCCAGACAAGTTTTAAAGTGAATGTATTTTTGGAATTGTTTAACTACAATAGCTTGATTTTGTGTTTCGGATGAAAATGAATAAATTGGAGGGGAAATTTGTCCTAAGTCTTAAAATGTTCTGGCCAGCGACATACATCTTGCCAAAATTTAGTAAAATATTTTTCAAATTTTCCTAGTTCTCTTAAAATGTAAACAAATATGGGGAATGTCTTGCAAGCATTGTTCTCTTTAGGAGTTTAAACCCAAGTTGTACGCATACTGAATTGGGGAAATCATAACAATATTGTGAAAGCATTGATCCTCCCCGTCATGTACCCACACTTGTATCCTATGCAATTACCTGTGTAAGCTCTTTGTAAAATTTAAAAGATTAAAGACCAGAAGTAAAACTCCCACATTTTGCCATTCACTGTTTCCCTTTTGTGTGGTCTGGTTGTGTGTGTGTGTGGCTTGACTGTGATGAGTGAAAGCCCTGTGTTTTCACAGTCTTGCTTTTTAACCCTTTGAAGGGTAGTTTTAAAAAAATGTTTTATGTTTTACCAGTAGTGATTGTTACATCAACATTAGAATGTTAACTGAAGAATATTCTAGTTACATATTTGATCACAAATTCAAACATGACCGGTACTGTTCTTCTCAGATTAATTGAAAAATGTGTACAGTGGGTATGTGTAGAGACAGATACCAACATTTGCAAATCCAAATGTTTTCAGATTAATAAAATTGGATTATAACTAATAAAATGTAACTCAATTAATAAAAGTTGGTTACGCCGATTACCAACTGAGGGATACCAGAGAATCTTCGACCGTGCTGGTAATGAGGGGCTAACATGCTGGATTACTTTGGTTTATATATAGTTCTGGAAGATTCATTTGGAACTCTTTCTTTCTTGGTCTTTGTTGACTAGGAAACACCCCCAAGGCTGCTGCAGGTAGGGATGATGTTGGTAAACTTGTGCTACTTTTATCTTCTTTTTTTAAACCCTTTTGAGTTGATTATCATTAACAATCACCTTGGCCATGCACAATGCCAGCCATTTCAAGAATGATTAAATGTTAATTATTCTATATGAGATAGTAGGGTAGTTACAATAGTGCTCACCAGCAACCATTTTGACCGTTTGGAGATGAAAAGAGTATTTACAGCTTCTTGGAAATGGAGACAAATTTGAAATTCCTCAGTCTCAACTTACAAGCACTGTGGTATTTGTGGTCAAATTAAAGAATGTTAAAGAATGTCACGGTGAACGTTACAAAGAGGCTGGCTGGGTGGTTTACATTCCACCTGAAATAACAGGTAACAGTTCATCAGCTTTTTGTGTCAGATTTTCTGAAGGATATGATTGTGTTCTATAAACCTGTACATGAGGGTGCTGCTTGTAGAATTGTGGAAATCAAGCCTTGAAGGAAAGCATCTGAACATTTTTCTTGTTTTTGTTGCAAACAAAGTTTCATTTGACAGTTTGATCAATTTCCAAAACACTATTTGAAACGAACATGTAGCACATGATCACCTGTGGTCATTAAGCCTAATTATAATGTAGAAAAATCGAATGGCAGCTTAAAGTCACAGTTGGAAATATTTGTGTAAAATTGCGCGGGGTGGTAGCGCCCAAAGCATAGGCTCTGCTTCTTGGGGCCGCTTTCTGTGAACACCCTAGCAGTGGTTTGATGGTCCTAGGCCCTATTGTCTGGGAGCTATTGAACTTTGAAAGCGTTAGCCGGCTGCATTTTTTTCCGATCGGCGGCTTAAATTCACGGTTGGAAATATTTGTGTAAAATCGCGCGGGGTTGTAGCGCCCAAAGCATAGGCTCTGCTTCTCAGGGCCGCTGTCTGTGAACACTCTAGCAGTGGTTTGATGGTCCTAGGCCCTATTGTCTGGGAGCTATTGAACTTTGAAAGCATTAGCCGGCTGCATTTTTTTTTCCGAATGGCGGCTTAAAGTCACGGTTGGAAATATTCGTGTAAAATCACGCGGGGTGGTAGCGCCCGAAGCATAGGCTCTGCTTCTCGGGGCCGCTGTCTGTGAACACTCTAGCAGTGGTTTGATTGTCCTAGGCCCTATTGTCTGGGAGCTATTGAACCTTGAATGTGTTAGCCGGCTGCATTTTTTTCCGATCCGCGGCTTAAAGTCACGGTTGGAAATATTTGTGTTATATCGCGCGGGGTGGTAGCGCCCGAAGCATAGGCTCTGCTTCTCGGGGCCGCTGTCTGTGAACACTCTAGCAGTGGTTTGATGGTCCTAGGCCCTATTGTCTGGGAGCTATTGAACTTTGAAAGCATTAGCCGGCTGCATTTTTTTTTCCGAATGGCGGCTTAAAGTCACGGTTGGAAATATTCGTGTAAAATCGCGCGGGGTGGTAGCGCCCGAAGCATAGGCTCTGCTTCTCGGGGCCGCTGTCTGTGAACACTCTAGCAGTGGTTTGATTGTCCTAGGCCCTATTGTCTGGGAGCTATTGAAACTTGAATGCGTTAGCCGGCTGCATTTTTTTCCGATCGGCGGCTTAAAGTCACAGATGGAAATATTCGTGTAAAATCGTGCGGGGTGGTAGCGCCCGAAGCATAGGTTCTGCTTATCGGGGCCGCTGTCTGTGAACACTCTAGCAGTGGTTTGATGATCCTAGGCCCTATTGTCTGGGAGCTATTGAACATTGAAAGCGTTAGCCGGCCGCATTTTTTTCCGATCGGCAGCTTAAAGTCACCGTTGGAAATATTCGTGTAAAATCGCGTGAGGTGGTTGCGCCCGAAGCATAGGCTCTGCTTCTCGGGGCCGCTGTCTGTGAACACTCTAGCAGTGGTTTGATCGTCCTAAGCCCTATTGTCTGGGAGCTATTGAACCTTGAAAGCATTAGCCGGCTGCATTTCATTCCAATCCGCGGCTTAAAGTCACGGTTAGAAATATTCATGTAAAATCGCGCGTGGTGGTAGCGCCCGAAGCATAGGCTCTGCTTCTCGGGGCCGCTGTCTGTGAACACTCTAGCAGTGGTTTGATGGTCCTAGGCTCTATTGTCTGGGAGCTATTGAACCTTGAATGCGTTAGCCGGCTGCATTTTTTTCCGATCCGCGGCATAAAGTCACGGTTGGAAATATTCGTGTAAAATCGCGCGGGATGCTAGCGCCCGAAGCATAGGTTCTGCTTCTCGGGGCCGCTGTCTGTGAACACTCTAGCAGTGGTTTGATGGTCACAGGCCCTATTGTCTGGGAGCTATTGAACCGTGAAAGCGTTAGCCGGCTGCATTTTTTTCCCGATCGTCTGCTTAAAGTCACGGTTGGAAATATTTGTGTAAAATTGCGCGGGGTGGTAGCGCCCGAAGCATAGTCTCTGCTTCTTGGGCCCGCTGTCTGTGAACACTCTAGCAGTGGTTTGATGGTCCTAGGCCCTATTGTCTGGGAGCTATTGAACCTTGAAAGTGTTAGCCGGCTGCATTTTTTTCCGATCGGCGGCTTAAAGTAACGGTTGGAAATATTCTTGTAAAATAGCACGGGGTGGTAGGGCCCGAAGCATAGTCTCTGCTTCTCGGGGCCGCTGTCTGTGAACACTCTAGCAGTGGTTTGATGGTCCTAGGCCCTATTGTCTGGGAGCTATTGAACCTTGAAAGCGTTAGCCGTCTGCATTTTTTTCTGATCGGCGGCTTAAAGTCACAGATGGAAATATTAGTGTAAAATCGCGCGGGGTGGTAGCGCCCGAAGCATTGGCTCTGCTTCTCGGGGCCGCTGTCTGTGAACACTCTAGCAGTGGTTTGATGGTCCTAGGCCCTATTGTCTGGGAGCTATTGAACCTTGAAACCGTTAGCCGGCCGCATTTTTTTCCGATCGGCGGCTTAAAGTCACCGTTGGAAATATTCGATTAATATCGCGTGGGGTGGTTGCGCCCGAAGCATAGGCTCTGCTTTTCGGGGCCGCTGTCTGTGAACACTCTAGCAGTGGTTTGATCGTCCTAAGCCCTATTGTCTGGGAGCTATTGAACCTTGAAAGTGTTAGCCGGCTGCATTTTTTTCCGATCGGCGGCTTAAAGTCACAGATGGAAATATTCGTGTAAAATCGCGCGGGGTGGTAGCGCCCGAAGCATAGGCTCTGCTTGTCGGGGCCGCTGTCTGTGAACACTCTAGCAGTGGTTTGATGGTCCTAGGCCCTATTGTCTGGGAGCTATTGATCCTTGAATGCGTTAGCCGGCTGCATTTCTTTCCGATCCGCGGCTTAAAGTCACGGATAGAAATATTCATGTAAAATCGCGCGTGGTGGTAGCGCCCGAAGCATTGGCTCTGCTTCTCGGGGTCGCTGTCTGTGAACACTCTAGCAGTGGTTTGATGGTCCTAGGCCCTATTGTCTGGGAGCTACTGAACCTTGAAAGCGTTAGCCGGCTGCATTTTTTTCCGATCGACGGCTTAAAGTCACGGTTGGAAATATTAGTGTAAAATCGGGCGGGGTGGTAGCGCCCGAAGCATTGGCTCTGCTTCTCGGGGCCGCTGTCTGTGAACACTCTAGCAGTGGTTTGATGGTCCTAGGTCCTATTGTCTGGGAGCTATTGAACCTTCAAAGCATTAGCCGGCTGCATTTTTTTCCGATCGGAGGCTTAAAGTCACGGTTGGAAATATTCGTGTAAAATCGCGCGGGATGCAAGCGCCCGAAGCATAGGCTCTGCTTCTCGGGGCCGCTGTCTGTGAACACTCTAGCAGTGGTTTGATGGTCCTAGGCCCTATTATCTGGGAGCTATTGAACCTTGAAAGCGTTAGCCGTCTGCATTTTTTTTCTGATCGGCGGCTTAAAGTCACAGATGGAAATATTCGTGTAAAATCGCGCGGGGTGGTAGCGCCCGAAGCATTGGCTCTGCTTCTCGGGGCCGCTGTCTGTGAACACTCTAGCAGTGGTTTGATGGTCCTAGGCCCTATTGTCTGGGAGCTATTGAACCTTGAAACCATTAGCCGGCCGCATTTTTTTCCGATCGGCGGCTTAAAGTCACCGTTGGAAATATTCGATTAAAATCGCGTGGGGTGGTTGCGCCCGAAGCATAGGCTCTGCTTTTCGGGGCCGCTGTCTGTGAACACTCTAGCAGTGGTTTGATGGTCCTAGGCCCTATTGTCTGGGAGCTATTGATCCTTGAAAGCGTTAGCCGGCTGCATTTCTTTCCGATCCGCGGCTTAAAGTCACGGATAGAAATATTCATGTAAAATCGCGCGTGGTGGTAGCGCCCGAAGCATTGGCTTTGCTTCTCGGGGCCGCTGTCTGTGAACACTCTAGCAGTGGTTTGATGGTCCTAGGCCCTATTGTCTGGGAGCTATTGAACCTTGAAAGCGTTAGCCGGCTGCATTTTTTTCCGATCGGCGGCTTAACATCACGGTTGGAAATATTCGTGTAAAATCGGGCGGGGTGGTAGCGCCCGAAGCATTGGCTCTGCTTCTCGGGGCCGCTGTCTGTGAACACTCTAGCAGTGGTTTGATGGTCCTAGGTCCTATTGTCTGGGAGCTATTGAACCTTCAAAGCATTAGCCGGCTGCATTTTTTTCCGATCGGAGGCTTAAAGTCACGGTTGGAAATATTCGTGTAAAATCGCGCGGGATGCTAGCGCCCGAAGCATAGGCTCTGCTTCTCGGGGCCGCTGTCTGTGAACACTCTAGCAGTGGTTTGATGGTCCTAGGCTCTATCGTCTGGGAGTTATTGAACCTTGAAAGTGTTAGCCGGCTGCATTTTTTTCCGATCGGCAGCTTAAAGTAACGGTTAGAAATATTCGTGTAAAATCGCGCGTGGTGGTTGCGCCCGAAGCATTGGCTCTGCTTCTTGGGGCCACTGTCTGTGAACACTCTAGCAGTGGTTTGATGGTCCTAGGCCCTATTGTCTGGGAGCTATTGAACCTTGAAAGCGTTAGCCGTCTGCATTTTTTTCCGATCGGCGGATTAAAGTCACTTTTGGAAATATTAGTGGAAAAATTGCGCGGGGTGGTAGTGCCCGAAGCATAGGCTCTGCTTCTCGGGGCCTCTGTCTGTGAACACTCTAGCAGTGGTTTGATGGTCCTAGGCCCTATTGTCTGGGAGCTATTGATCCTTGAAAGCGTTAGCTGGCTGCATTTCTTTCCGATCGGCGGCTTAAAGTCACAGATGGAAATATTCGTGTAAAATCGCGCGTGGTGGTAGCGCCCAAAGCATAGTCTCTGCTTCTCGGGGCCACTGTCTGTGAACACTCTAGCAGTGGTTTGATGGTCCTAGGCCCTATTGTCTGGGAGCTATTGAACCTTGAAAGTGTTAGCCGGCTGCATTTCTTTCCGATCCGCGGCTTAATGTCACGGTTAGAAATATTCATGCAAAATCGCGCGGGGTGGTAGCGCCCGAAGCATTGGCTCTGCTTCTCGGGGCCGCTGTCTGTGAACACTCTAGCAGTGGTTTGATGGTCCTAGGCCCTATTGTCTGGGAGCTATTGAACCTTGAAACCATTAGCCGGCCGCATTTTTTTCCGATCGGCGGCTTAAAGTCACCGTTGGAAATATTCGATTAAAATCGCGTGGGGTGGTTAGCGCCCGAAGCATAGGCTCTGCTTTTCGGGGCCGCTGTCTGTGAACACTCTAGCAGTGGTTTGATGGTCCTAGGCCCTATTGTCTGGGAGCTATTGATCCTTGAAAGCGTTAGCCGGCTGCATTTCTTTCCGATCCGCGGCTTAAAGTCACGGATAGAAATATTCATGTAAAATCGCGCGTGGTGGTAGCGCCCGAAGCATTGGCTTTGCTTCTCGGGGCCGCTGTCTGTGAACACTCTAGCAGTGGTTTGATGGTCCTAGGCCCTATTGTCTGGGAGCTATTGAACCTTGAAAGCGTTAGCCGGCTGCATTTTTTTCCGATCGGCGGCTTAAAGTCACGGTTGGAAATATTCGTGTAAAATCGGGCGGGGTGGTAGCGCCCGAAGCATTGGCTCTGCTTCTCGGGGCCGCTGTCTGTGAACACTCTAGCAGTGGTTTGATGGTCCTAGGCCCTATTGTCTGGGAGCTATTGAACCTTGAAAGCATTAGCCGGCTGCATTTTTTTCCGATCGGAGGCTTAAAGTCACGGTTGGAAATATTCGTGTAAAATCGCGCGGGATGCTAGCGCCCGAAGCATAGGCTCTGCTTCTCGGGGCCGCTGTCTGTGAACACTCTAGCAGTGGTTTGATGGTCCTAGGCTCTATCGTCTGGGAGTTATTGAACCTTGAAAGTGTTAGCCGGCTGCATTTTTTTCCGATCGGCGGCTTAAAGTAACTGTTGGAAATATTCGTGTAAAATCGCTCGGGGTGGTAGCGCCCGAAGCATTGGCTCTGCTTCTCGGGGCCACTGTCTGTGAACACTCTAGCAGTGGTTTGATGGTCCTAGGCCCTATTGTCTGGGAGCTATTGAACCTTGAAAGCGTTAGCCGTCTGCTTTTTTTTCCGATCGGCGGATTAAAGTCACTTTTGGAAATATTAGTGGAAAAATTGCGCGGGGTGGTAGTGCCCGAAGCATAGGCTCTGCTTCTCGGGGCCTCTGTCTGTGAACACTCTAGCAGTGGTTTGATGGTCCTAGGCCCTATTGTCTGGGAGCTATTGATCCTTGAAAGCGTTAGCTGGCTGCATTTCTTTCCGATCGGCGGCTTAAAGTCACAGATGGAAATATTCGTGTAAAATCGCGCGTGGTGGTAGCGCCCAAAGCATAGTCTCTGCTTCTCGGGGCCACTGTCTGTGAACACTCTAGCAGTGGTTTGATGGTCCTAGGCCCTATTGTCTGGGAGCTATTGAACCTTGAAAGTGTTAGCCGGCTGCATTTCTTTCCGATCCGCGGCTTAATGTCACGGTTAGAAATATTCATGCAAAATCGCGCGTGGTGGTAGCGCCCGAAGCATTGGCTCTGCTTCTCGGGGCCGCTGTCTGTGAACACTCTAGCAGTGGTTTGATGGTCCTAGGCCCTATTGTCTGGGAGCTATTGAACCTTGAAAGCGTTAGCCGGCTGCATTTTTTTCCGATCGGCGGCGTAAAGTCACAGTTGGAAATATTCGTGTAAAATCGCGTGGGGTGGTTGCGCCCGAAACATAGACTCTGCTTCTCGGGGCCTCTGTCTGTGAACACTCTAGCAGTGGTTTGATGCTCACGGGCCCTATTATCTGGGAGCTATTGAACCGTGAAAGCGTTAGCCGGCTGCATTTTTTTCCCGATCGGCGGCTTAAAGTCACGGTTGGAAATATTCGTGTAAAATCGCGCGGGGTCGTAGCGCCTGAAGCATAGTCTCTGCTTCTCGGGGCCGCTGTCTGTGAACACTCTAGCAGTGGTTTGATGGTCCTAGGCCCTATTGTCTGGGAGCTATTGAACCTTGAAAGTGTTAGCCGGCTGCATTTTTTTCCGATCGGCGGCTTAAAGTCACGGTTGGAAATATTCTTGTAAAATAGCGCTGGGTGGTAGCGCCCGAAGCATAGTCTCTGCTTCTCGGGGCCGCTGTCTGTGAACACTCTAGCAGTGGTTTGATGGTCCTAGGCCCTATTGTCTGGGAGCTATTGAACCTTGAAAGCGTTAGCCGTCTGCATTTTTTTCTGATCGGCGGCTTAAAGTCACAGATGGAAATATTAGTGTAAAATCGCGCGGGGTGGTAGCGCCCGAAGCATAGTCTCTGCTTCTCGGGGCCTCTGTCTGTGAACACTCTTGCAGTGGTTTGATGGTCCTAGGCCCTATCGTCTGGGAGCTATTGAACTTTGAAAGCGTTAGCCGTCTGCATTTTTTTCTGATCGGCAGCTTAAAGTCACGGTTGGAAATATTAGTGTATAATTGCGCGGGGTGGTAGTGCCCGAAGCATAGGCTCTGCTTCTCGGGGCCGCTGTCTGTGAACACTCTAGCAGTGGTTTGATGGTCCTAGGCCCTATTGTCTGGGAGCTATTGATCCTTGAAAGCGTTAGCCGGCTGCATTTCTTTCCGATCGGAGGCTTAAAGTCACGGTTGGAAATATTCGTGTAAAATCGCGTGTGGTGGTAGCGCCCGAAGCATAGGCTCTGCTTCTCGGGGCCGCTGTCTGTGAACACTCTAGCAGTGGTTTGATGGTCCTAGGCCCTATTGTCTGGGAGCTATTGATCCTTGACAGCGTTAGCCGGCTGCATTTTTTTCCGATCCGCGGCTTAAAGTCACCGTTAGAAATATTCATGTAAAATCGTGCGTGGTGGTAGCGCCCGAAGAATAGGCTCTGCTTCTCGGGGCCGCTGTCTGTGAACACTCTAGCAGTGGTTTGATGGTCCTAGGCCCTATTGTCTGGGAGCTATTGAACCTTCAAAGCATTAGCCGGCTGCATTTTTTTCCGATCGGCGGCTTAAAGTCACAGATGGAAATATTCGTGTAAAATCGCACGGGGTGGTAGCGCCCGAAGCATTGGCTCTGCTTCTCGGTGCCACTGTCTGTGAACACTCTAGCAGTGGTTTGATGGTCCTAGGCCCTATTGTCTGGGAGCTATTGAACCTTGAAAGCGTTAGCCGGCCGCATTTTTTTCCGATCGGCGGCTTAAAATTGCATGTGGTGGTTGCGCCCGAAGCATAGGCTCTGCTTCTTGGGGCCGCTGTTTGTGAACACTCTAGCAGTGGTTTGATCGTCCTAGGCCCTATTGTCTGCGAGCTATTGAACCTTGAAAGCATTAACCGGCTGCATTTTTTTCCGATCGGCGGCTTAAAGTCACAGATGGAAATATTCGTGTAAAATCGCGCGGGGTGGTAGCGCCCGAAGCATTGGCTCTGCTTCTCGGGGCCGCTGTCTGTGAACAGTCTAGCAGTGGTTTGATGGTCCTAGGCCCTATTGTCTGGGAGCTATTGATCCTTGAAAGCATTAGCCGGCTGCATTTCTTTCCGATCTGCGGCTTAAAGTCACGGTTGGAAATATTCGTGTAAAATTGCGCGGGGTGGTAGTGCCCGAAGCATAGGCTCTGCTTCTCGGGGCCGCTGTCTGTGAACACTCTAGCAGTGGTTTGATGGTCCTTGGCTCTATTGTCTGGGAGCTATTGAACCTTGAAAGCATTAGCCGGGGCATTTTTTTCCGATCGGCGGCTTAAAGTCACAGATGGATATATTCGTGTAAAATCTTGCGGGGTGGTAGCGCCCAAAGCATAGGCTCTGCTTTTCGGGGCCGCTGTCTGTGAACACTCTAGCAGTGGTTTGATGGTCCTAGGCCCTATTGTCTAAGAGCTATTGAACTTTGAAAGCGTTAGCCGGCTGCATTTTTTTCCGATCGGCGGCTTACAGTCACAGTTGGAAATATTCGTGTAAAATCGCGCGGGGGGGTAGCGCCCGAAGCATAGGCTCTGCTTCTCGGGGCCGCTGTCTGTGAACACTCTAGCAGTGGTTTGATGGTCCTAGGCCCTATTGTCTGGGAGCTATTGAACTTTGAAAGCGTTAGCCGGCTGCATTTTTTTCCGAATGGCGGCTTAAAGTCACGGTTGGAAATATTAGTGTAAAATCGCGTGGGATTTTAGTGCCCAAAGCATAGGCTCTGCTTCTCGGGGCCGCTCTCTGTGAACACTCTAGCAGTGGTTTGATGGTCCTAGGCCCTATTGTCTGGGAGCTATTGAACTTTCAAAGCGTTAGCCGGCTGCATTTTTTTCCGAATCGGCGGCTTAAAGTCACGGTTGGAAATATTGGTGTAAAATCGCGCGGGGTGGTAGCGCCCGAAGCATAGGCTCTGCTTCTCGGGGCCGCTGTCTGTGAACACTCTAGCTGTGGTTTGATGGTCCTAGGCCCTATTGTCTGGGAGCTATTGATCCTTGAAAGCGTTAGCCGGCTGCATTTCTTTCCGATCCGCGGCATAAAGTCACAGATGGAAATATTCGTGTAAAATCGCGCGGGGTGGTAGCGCCCGAAGCATTGGCTCTACTTCTCGGGGCCGCTGTCTGTGAACACTCTAGCAGTGGTTTGATGGTCCTAGGCCCTATTGTCTGGGAGCTATTGAACCTTGAATGCGTTAGCCGGCTGCATTTTTTCCCGATCCGCGGCATAAAGTCACGGTTGGAAATATTCGTGTAAAATCGCGCGGGGTGGTAGCGCCCGAAGCATAGGCTCTGCTTGTCGGGGCCGCTGTCTGTGAACACTCTAGCAGTGGTTTGATAGTCCTAGACCCTATTGTCTGGGAGTTATTGAACCTTGAAAGCGGTATCCGGCTGCATTTTTTTCCAATCGGCGGCTTAAAGTCACGGTTAGAAATATTCTTGTAAAATCTTGCGAGGTGGTAGCGCCCGAAGCATAGGCTCTACTTGTCGGGGCCGCTGTCTGTGAACACTCTAGCAGTGGTTTGATGGTCCTAGGCCCTATTGTCGGGGAGCTATTGAACCTTGAAAGCGTTAGCCGGCTGCATTTTTTTCTGATCGGCGGCTGAAAGTCACAGATGGAAATATTCGTGTAAAATCGCGCGGGGTGGTAGCGCCCGAAGCATTGGCTCTGCTTCTCGGGGCCGCTGTCTGTGAACACTCTAGCAGTGGTTTGATGGTTATAGGACCTATTGTCTGGGAGCTATTGAACCTTGAAAGCCTTAGCCGGCTGCATTTTTTTCCGATCGGCGGCTTACAGTGATGGATGGAAATATTTGTGTAAAATCGCGTGGGGTGGTAGCGCCCGAAGCATAGGCTCTGCTTCTCGGGGCCGCTGTCTGTGAACACTCTAGCAGTTGTTTGATGGTCCTAGGCCCTATTGTCTGGGAGCTATTGAACCTTGAAAGCGTTAGCCGGCTGCATTTTTTTCCCATCCGCGGCATAAAGTCACGGTTGGAAATGTTTGTGTAAAATCGTGCGGGGTGGTAGCGCCCGAAGCATAGTCTCTGCTTCTCGGGGCCGCTGTCTGTGAACACTCTAGCAGTGGTTTGATGGTCACAGGCCCTATTGTCTGGGAGCTATTGAACCGTGAAAGCGTTAGCCGGCTGCATTTTTTTCCGATCGGCGGCTTAAAGTCACAGATGGAAATATTCGTGTAAAATCGCGCGGGGTGGTAGCGCCCGAAGCATTGGCTCTGCTTCTCGGGACCGCTGTCTGTGAACACTCTAGCAGTGGTTTGATGGTCCTAGGCCCTATTGTCTGGGAGCTATTGAACCTTGAATGCGTTAGCCGGCTGCATTTCTTTCCGATCCGCGGCATAAAGTCACTGTTGGAAATATTCGTGTAAAATCGCGCGGGGTGGTAGCGCCCAAAGCATAGGCTCTGCTTCTCAGGGCCGCTGTCTATGAACACTCTAGCAGTGGTTTGATGGTCCTAGGCCGTATTGTCTGGGAGCTATTGAACTTTGAAAGCGTTAGCCGGCTGCATTTTTTTCCGATCTGCGGCTTAAAGTCAGGGTTGGAAATATTCGTGTAAAATCGCGCGGGGTGGTAGCGCCCGAAGCATAGGCTCTGCTTCTCGGGGCCGCTGTCTGTGAACACTCTAGCAGTGGTTTGATGGTCCTAGGCCCTATTGTCTGGGAGCTATTGAACTTTGAAAGCGTTAGCCGGCTGCATTTTTTTCCGATCGGCGGCTTAAAGTCAGGTTTGGAAATATTCGTGTAAAATCGCACGGGATCGTAGCGCCCGAAGCATAGGCTCTGCTTCTCGGGGCCGCTGTCTGTGAACACTCTAGCAGTGGTTTGATGGTCCTAGGCCCTATTGTCTGGGTGCTATTGAACATTGAAAGCGTTAGCCGGCTGCATTTTTTTCCGATCGGCGGCTTAAAGTCAGGGTTGGAAATATTCGTGTAAAATCGCACGGCGTGGTAGCGCCCGAAGCATAGGCTCTGCTTCACGGGGCCGCTGTCTCTGAACACTCTAGCGGTGGTTTGATGGTCCTAGGCCCTATTGTCTGGGAGCTATTGCACTTTGAAAGTGTTAGCCGGCTGCATTTTTTTCCGGTCGGCGGCTTAAAGTCAGGGTTGGAAATATTCGTGTAAAATCGCACTGGGTGGTAGCGCCCGAAGCATAGGCTCTGCTTCTCGGGGCCGCTGTCTGTGAACACTCTAGCAGTGGTTTTATGGTCCTAGGCCGTATTGTCTGAGAGCTATTGAACTTTGAAAGCGTTAGCCGGCTGCATTATTTTCCGGTCGGCTGCTTAAAGTCAGTGTTGGAAATATTCGTGTAAAATCGCACGGAGTGGTAGCGCCCGAAGCATAGGCTCTGCTTCTCGGGGCCGCTGTCTGTGAACACTCTAGCAGTGGTTTGATGGTCCTAGGCCCTATTGTCTGGGAGCTATTGAACTTTGAAAGCGTTAGCCGGCTGCTATTTTTCCGGTTGGCGGCTTAAAGTCAGGGTTGGAAATATTCGTGTAAAATCGCACTGGGTGGTAGCGCCCGAAGCATAGGCTCTGCTTCTCGGGGCCGCTGTCTGTGAACAGTCTAGCAGTGGTTTGATGGTCCTAGGCCCTATCGTCTGGGAGCTATTTAACTTTGAATGCGTTAGCCGGCTGCATTTTTTTCCGATCGGTGGCTTAAAGTCAGGGTTGGAAATATTTGTGTAAAATCGCGCGGGGTGGTAGCGCCCGAAGCATAGGCTCTGCTTGTCGGGGCCTCTGTCTGTGAACACTCTAACAGTGGTTTGATGGTCCTTGGCCCTTTTGTCTGGGAGCCATTGAACCTTGAAAGCGTTAGCCGGCTGCATTTTTTTCCGATCGGCGGCTTAAAGTCACAGATGGAAATATTCGTGTAAAATCGCGCGGGGTGGTAGCGCCCGAAGCATTGGCTCTGCTTCTCGGGACCGCTGTCTGTGAACACTCTAGCAGTGGTTTGATGGTCCTAGGCCCTATTGTCTGGGAGCTATTGAACCTTGACAGCGATAGCCGGCTGCATTTTTTTCCGGTCGGCGGCTTAAAGTCAGGGTTGGAAATATTCGTGTAAAATCGCGCGGGGTGGTAGCGCCTGAAGCATAGGCTCTGCTTCTCGGGGCCGCTGTCTGTGAACACTCTAGCAGTGGTTTTATGGTCCTAGGCCCTATTGTCTGGGAGCAATTGAACCTTGAATGCGTTAGCCGGCTGCATTTCTTTCTGATCCGCGGCATAAAGTCACGGTTGGAAATATTCGTGTAAAATCGCGCGGGGTGGTAGCGCCCGAAATATAGGCTCTGCTTCTCGGGGCCGCTGTCTGTGAACACTCTAGCAGTGGTTTAATGGTCCTATGCCGTATTGTCTGGGAGCTATTGAACTTTGAAAGAGTTAGCCGGCTGCATTTCTCTCCGATCCGCGGCTTAAAGTCATGGTTAGAAATATTCGTGTAAAATCGTGCGTGGTGGTAGCGCCCGAAGCATAGGCTCTGCTTCTCGGGGCCGCTGTCTGTGAACACTCTCGCAGTGGTTTGATGGTCCTAGGCTCTATTGTCTGGGAGCTATTGAACCTTGAAAGCGTTAGCCGGCTGCATTTTTTTCCGATCGGCAGCTTAAAGTCACGGTTGGAAATATTTGTGTAAAATCGCGCGGGGTGGTAGCGCCCGAAGCATAGTCTCTGCTTCTCGGGGCCGCTGTCTGTGAACACTCTAGCAGTGGTTTGATCGTCCTAGGCCCTATTGTCTGGGCGCTATTGAACCTTGACAGTGTTAGCTGGCTGCATTTTTTTCCGATCGGCGGCTTAAAGTCACTGTTGGAAATATTCGTGTAAAATCGCGCGGGGTGGTAGCGCCCGAAGCATAGGCTCTCCTTGTCGGGGCCGCTGTCTGTGAACATTCTAGCAGTGGTTGCATGGTCCTAGGCCCTATTGTCTGGGAGCTATTGAACCTTGAAAGCGTTATCCGGCTGCATTTTTTTCAGATCGGCGGCTTAAAGTCACAGATGGAAATATTCGTGTAAAATCGCGCGGGGTGGTAGTGCCCGAAGCATTAGCTCTGCTTCTCTGGGGCGCTGTCTGTGAACACTTTAGCAGTGGTTTGATGGTCCTAGGCCCTATTGTCTGGGAGCTATTGAAGCTTGAATGCGTTAGCCGGCTGCATTTTCTTCCGATTCACGGCATAAAGTGACGGTTGGAAATATTCTTGTAAAATCGCGCGGGGTGGTAGCGCCCGAAGCATAGACTCTGCTTGTCGGGGCCGCTGTCTGTGAACACTCTAGCAGTGGTTTGATGGACCTAGGCCCTATTCTCTTGGAGCTATTGAACCTTGAAAGCGTTAGCCGGCTGCATTTTTTTCCGATCGGCGGGTTAAAGTCACGGTTGGAAATATTTGTGTAAAATCGCGCGGGGTGGTAGCCCCCGAAGCATAGTCTCTGCTTCTCGGGGCCGCTGTCTGTGAACACTCTAGCAGTGGTTTGATGGTCCTAGGCCCTATTGTCTGTGAGCTATTGAACCTTCAAAGTGTTAGCCGCCTGCATTTTTTTCCGATCGGCGGATAAAATTCACGGTTGGAAATATTTGTGTAAAATCGCGCGGGGTGGTAGCGCCCGAAGCATAGGCTCTGCTTCTCGGGGCCGCTGTCTGTGAACACTCTAGCAGTGGTTTGATGGTCCTAGGCCCGATTTTCTGGGAGCTATTGAACCTTGAATGTGTTAGCCGGCCACATTTTTTCCCGATCGGCGGTTAAAAGTCACGGTTGGAAATATTCGTGTAAAGTCGTGCGGGATGGTAGCGCCCGAAGCATAGGCTCTGCTTCTCGGGGACGCTGTCTGTGAACACTCTGGCAATAGTTTGATGGTCCTGGGCCCTATTGTCTGTGATATATTGAACCTTGAAAGCGTTAGCCGGCTGCATTTTTTTCCGATCGGCGGCTTAAAGTCACGGTTGGAAATATTCCTGTAAAATCGCGCGGGGTGGTAGCGCCCGAAGCATAGGCTCTGCTTCTCGGGGCCGCTGTCTGTGAACACTCTAGCAGTGGTTTGATGGTCCTAGGCCCTATTGTCTGAGAGCTATTGATCCTTGAAAGCGTTAGCCGGCTGCATTTCTTTCCGATCGGCGGCTTAAAGTCACAGATGGAAATATTCGTGTAAAATCGCGCGGGGTGGTAGCGCCCGAAGCATAGGCTCTGCTTGTCGGGGCCGCTGTCTGTGAACACTCTAGCAGTGGTTTGATGGTCCTAGGCCCTATTGTCTGGGAGCTATTGATCCTTGAAAGCGTTAGCCGGCTGCATTTCTTTCCGATCCGCGGCTTAAAGTCACGGATAGAAATATTCGTGTAAAATCGCGCGTGGTGGTAGCGCCCAAAGCATAGTCTCTGCTTCTCGGGGCCACTGTCTGTGAACACTCTAGCAGTGGTTTGATGGTCCTAGGCCCTATTGTCTGGGAGCTATTGAACCTTGAAAGTGTTAGCCGGCTGCATTTCTTTCCGATCCGCGGCTTAAAGTCACGGTTAGAAATATTCATGTAAAATCGCGCGTGGTGGTAGCGCCCGAAGCATTGGCTCTGCTTCTCGGGGCCGCTGTCTGTGAACACTCTAGCAGTGGTTTGATGGTCCTAGGCCCTATTGTCTGGGAGCTATTGAACCTTGAAAGCGTTAGCCGTCTGCATTTTTTTCCGATCGGCGGATTAAAGTCACTTTTGGAAATATTAGTGTAAAATTGCGCGGGGTGGTAGTGCCCGAAGCATAGGCTCTGCTTCTCGGGGCCTCTGTCTGTGAACACTCTAGCAGTGGTTTGATGGTCCTAGGCCCTATTGTCTGGGAGCTATTGATCCTTGAAAGCGTTAGCTGGCTGCATTTCTTTCCGATCGGCGGCATAAAGTCACGGTTGGAAATATTCTTTTAAAATAGCGCGGGGTGGTAGCGCCCGAAGCATAGTCTCTGCTTCTCGGGGCCACTGTCTGTGAACACTCTAGCAGCGGTTTGATGGTCCTAGGCCCTATTGTCTGGGAGCTATTGAACCTTGAAAGTGTTAGCCGGCTGCATTTCTTTCCGATCCGCGGCTTAAAGTCACGGTTAGAAATATTCATGCAAAATCGCGCGTGGTGGTAGCGCCCGAAGCATTGGCTCTGCTTCTCGGGGCCGCTGTCTGTGAACACTCTAGCAGTGGTTTGATGGTCCTAGGCCCTATTGTCTGGGAGCTATTGAACCTTGAAAGCGTTAGCCGGCTGCATTTTTTTCCGATCGGCGGCTTAAAGTCACAGTTGGAAATATTCGTGTAAAATCGCGTGGGGTGGTTGCGCCCGAAACATAGACTCTGCTTCTCGGGGCCTCTGTCTGTGAACACTCTAGCAGTGGTTTGATGGTCACGGGCCCTATTATCTGGGAGCTATTGAACCGTGAAAGCGTTAGCCGGCTGCATTTTTTTCCCGATCGGCGGCTTAAAGTCACGGTTGGAAATATTCGTGTAAAATCGCGCTGGGTGGTAGCGCCCGAAGCATAGGCTCTGCTTCTCGGGGCCGCTGTCTGTGAACACTCTAGCAGTGGTTTGATGGTCCTAGGCCCTATTGTCTGGGAGCTATTGAACCTTGAAAGCGTTAGCCGTCTGCATTTTTTTCTGATCGGCGGCTTAAAGTCACAGATGGAAATATTAGTGTAAAATTGCGCGAGGTGGTAGTGCCCGAAGCATAGGCTCTGCTTCTCGGGGCCTCTGTCTGTGAACACTCTAGCAGTGGTTTGATGGTCCTAGGCCCTATTGTCTGGGAGCGATTGATCCTTGAAAGCGTTAGCCGGCTGCATTTCTTTCCGATCGGCGGCTTAAAGTCACAGATGGAAATATTCGTGTAAAATCGCACGGGGTGGTAGCGCCCGAAGCATAGTCTCTGCTTCTCGGGGCCTCTGTCTGTGAACACTCTAGCAGTGGTTTGATGGTCCTAGGCCCTATCGTCTGGGAGCTATTGAACCTTGAAAGCGTTAGCCGTCTGCATTTTTTTCTGATCGGCGGCTTAAAGTCACGGTTGGAAATATTAGTGTATAATTGCGCGGGGTGGTAGTGCCCGAAGCATAGGCTCTGCTTCTCGGGGCCGCTGTCTGTGAACACTCTAGCAGTGGTTTGATGGTCCTAGGCCCTATTGTCTGGGAGCTATTGATCCTTGAAAGCGTTAGCCGGCTGCATTTCTTTCCGATCGGCGGCTTAAAGTCACAGATGGAAATATTCGTGTAAAATCGCGCGTGGTGGTAGCGCCCAAAGCATAGTCTCTGCTTCTCGGGGCCACTGTCTGTAAACACTCTAGCAGTGGTTTGATGGTCCTAGGCCCTATTGTCTGGGAGCTATTGAACCTTGAAAGCGTTAGCCGGCTGCATTTTTTTCCGATCGGCGGCTTAAAGTCACGGTTGGAAATATTCGTGTAAAATTGCGCGGGGTGGTAGTGCCCGAAGCATAGGCTCTGCTTCTCGGGGCCGCTGTCTGTGAACACTCTAGCAGTGGTTTGATGGTCCTAGGCCCTATTGTCTGGGAGCTATTGATCCTTGACAGCGTTAGCCGGCTGCATTTTTTTCCGATCCGCGGCTTAAAGTCACCGTTAGAAATATTCATGTAAAATCGCGCGTGGTGGTAGCTCCCGAAGAATAGGCTCTGCTTCTCGGGGCCGCTGTCTGTGAACACTCTAGCAGTGGTTTGATGGTCCTAGGCCCTATTGTCTGGGAGCTATTGAACCTTGAAAGCGTTAGCCGGCTGCATTTTTTTAGGTCGGCGGCTTAAAGTCACGGTTGGAAATATTCGTGTAAAATCGCGCGGGGTGGTAGCGCCCGAAGCATAGGCTCTGCTTCTCGGGGCCGCTGTCTGTGAACACTCTAGCAGTGGTTTGATGGTCCTAGGCCCTATTGTCTGGGAGCTATTGAACCTTGAAAGCGTTAGCCGGCTGCATTTTTTCCGATCGGCGGCTTAAAGTCACGGTTGGAAATATTCGTGTAAAATCGCGCGGGGTGGTAGCGCCCGAAGCATAGGCTCTGCTTCTCGGGGCCGCTGTCTGTGAACACTCTAGCAGTGGTTTGATGGTCCTAGGCCCTATTGTCTGGGAGCTATTGAACCTTGAAAGCGTTAGCCGGCTGCATTTTTTCCGATCGCGGCTTAAAGTCACGGTTAGAAATATTAGTGTAAAATCGCGCGGGGTGGTAGCGCCCGAAGCATAGGCTCTGCTTCTCGGGGCCGCTGTCTGTGAACACTCTAGCAGTGGTTTGATGGTCATAGGCCCTATTGTCTGGGAGCTATTGAACCGTGAAAGCGTTAGCCGGCTGCATTTTTTTCCGATCGGCGGCTTAAAGTCACAGATGGAAATATTCGTGTAAAATCGCGCGGGGTGGTAGCGCCCGAAGCATTGGCTCTGCTTCTCGGGGCCGCTGTCTGTGAACACTCTAGCAGTGGTTTGATGGTCCTAGGCCCTATTGTCTGGGAGCTATTGATCCTTGAAAGCATTAGCCGGCTGCATTTCTTTCCGATGTGCGGCTTAAAGTCACGGTTAGAAATATTCATGTAAAATCGCGCGTGGTGGTAGCACCCGAAGCATTGTCTCTGCTTCTCTGGGCCGCTTTCTGTGAACACTCTAGCAGTGGTTTGATGGTCCTAGGCCCTATTGTCTGGGAGCTATTGAACCTTGAAAGCGTTAGCCGGCTGCATTTTTTTCCGATCGGCGGCTTAAAGTCACGGTTGGAAATTTTCGTGTAAAATTGCGCGGGGTGGTAGTGCCCGAAGCATAGGCTCTGCTTCTCGGGGCCGCTGTCTGTGAACACTCTAGCAGTGGTTTGATGGTCCTAGGCTCTATTGTCGGGGAGCTATTGAACCTTGAAAGCATTAGCCGGGGCATTTTTTTCCGATCGGCGGCTTAAAGTCACAGATGGATATATTCGTGTAAAATCGCGCGTGGTGGTAGCGCCCGAAGCATTGGCTCTGCTTCTCGGGGCCGCTGTCTGTGAACACTCTAGCAGTGGTTTGATGGTCCTAGGCCCTATTGTCTGGGATCTATTGAACCTTGAAAGCGTTAGCCGGCCGCATTTTTTTCCGATCGGCGGCATAAAGTCACCGTTGGATGGTCCTAGGCCTTATTGTCTGGGAGCTATTGAACTTTGAAAGCGTTAGCCGGCTGCATTTTTTTCCGAATGGCGGCTTAAAGTCACGGTTGGAAATATTCGTGTAAAATCTTGCGGGGTGGTAGCGCCCAAAGCATAGGCTCTGCTTTTCGGGGCCGCTGTCTGTGAACACTCTAGCAGTGGTTTGATGGTCCTAGGCCCTATTGTCTAAGAGCTATTGAACCTTGAAAGCGTTAGCCGGCTGCATTTTTTTCCGATCGGCGGCTTACAGTCACAGTTGGAAATATTCGTGTAAAATCCCGCGGGGGGGTAGCGCCCGAAGCATAGGCTCTGCTTCTCGGGGCCGCTGTCTGTGAACACTCTAGCAGTGGTTTGATGGTCCTAGGCCCTATTGTCTGGGAGCTATTGAACTTTGAAAGCGTTAGCCCGCTGCATTTTTTTCCGAATGGCGGCTTAAAGTCACGGTTGGAAATATTAGTGTAAAATCGCGTGGGATGGTAGTGCCCAAAGCATAGGCTCTGCTTCTCGGGGCCGCTCTCTGTGAACACTCTAGCAGTGGTTTGATGGTCCTAGGCCCTATTGTCTGGGAGGTATTGAACTTTCAAAGCGTTAGCCGGCTGCATTTTTTTCCGAATGGCGGCTTAAAGTCACGGTTGGAAATATTGGTGTAAAATCGCGCGGGGTGGTAGCGCCCGAAGCATAGGCTCTGCTTCTCGGGGCCGCTGTCTGTGAACACTCTAGCTGTGGTTTGATGGTCCTAGGCCCTATTGTCTGGGAGCTATTGATCCTTGAAAGCGTTAGCCGGCTGCATTTCTTTCCGATCCGCGGCATAAAGTCACAGATGGAAATATTTGTGTAAAATCGCGCGGGGTGGTAGCGCCCGAAGCATTGGCTCTACTTCTCGGGGCCGCTGTCTGTGAACACTCTAGCAGTGGTTTGATGGTCCTAGGCCCTATTGTCTGGGAGCTATTGAACCTTGAATGCGTTAGCCGGCTGCATTTTTTCCCGATCCGCGGCATAAAGTCACGGTTGGAAATATTCGTGTAAAATCGCGCGGGGTGGTAGCGCCCGAAGCATAGGCTCTGCTTGTCGGGGCCGCTGTCTGTGAACACTCTAGCAGTGGTTTGATAGTCCTAGACCCT